>NC_062544.1:258632208-258935239 GCF_016906955.1 Phacochoerus africanus
CGCTGGCCTATGCCAGAGCCACAGCAATGCGGGATCCGAGCTGCGTCTGCCACCTACACCACAGCTCACGGCAACGCCGGATCCTTAACCCACTGAGCAAGGCCAGGGATTGAACCCGCAACCTCATGGTTCCTAGTCGGATTCGTTAGCCACTGTGCCACGACGGGAACTCCTGGTTTTTTTTTTAATTAATTAATTTTTTTAACTTTAATCTTTGTATCCTATTGCTTTTGTGAAAAGTTAATCACTACAGGGATATTGCCTATAGCTTGAAGTATACATAATGGCTCATCTCTGGAAGGAACTCTGCCTCCTGTGCCTGGATGTCAGCTAAAATACCTTTGTTTAGCTCACTGGAAATCCCTAACCAGGCCCACCTGTGCATAGCTGCAGGGAAGAAGAAATTAATATATCCCCTCTGGTGTTTGGCCAGAACCAGGAAGTATTTGCAACAATTTATCATCATTTTAACCTTACCTCATCATCTCTCCCCCTCTTTGTTCCATAAAAGAAACTAGTATACAAACCCAGGCAACATGGTTCTTTAGGGTATTGGTCCACCATCATCTAGGTCTTCTGGCTTTCCAAATAAAGCTGCTATTCTTTGCCCCAACAACTTGTCTGTCAATTTATTGGCCTGTCACGTGGCAAGCAGTATGAGCTTTGACTTGGTAACACTTGGACTAGTCTCACTTCCATCACTTTTTGCATGTGGTTCCTCTCATCGGAATACCTTCTCTCTGTCCTCTGACTATTCACATTTTACTTATTTAAATATAATGGGACTCCTGGCAACTACTCCCATATTCATTGATTCATCTCACCTTTTAATTTCTCCATTTTTATCTGCATTGCAAATTGAACCATGCAATTAAATATGGCTTTGTAAAATGTATTGTTTTATGTTTAAATTTTGCCTTTATAACTAGATTATATACTTCCAGATGTTTGAGACATATCTGGAAGTTCTGCATGCAACAAAATAATATTTGACTAACTGAATAGATTACTAATTTAGGTGAAACTTCTAAACTGAAATAAATAGCTTTAATTTCCAATTTATTATCCTCTATACATACTTTATCTACCTGTATCCTTATTAGCAAATCCAAGAATATACTCAGAATTTCACACCTACCCGCTCTACAATAAAAATACAAGTAAGAGTTGACACCATATTACTCCTCCATCCAGAACTGGCTCATCCAGCTTCACTCTGTTTCTTTCTGTAGACAATATGTTTTCAGAGACAATTCTCCCCTGTGTTATTTTCTTACTAAGCCAATTTCCTCTCCAACCTTCTTCCACAGTCTCAAGTTAAGTGGGCATGTGTGTGTATACACACACACACATATGTATCTTTTACTTTAAAGAATTTTATTTCTAATAAACATAGGAAATTAAATAGGAGTAGCTCAAAACTCATAATAACTAACATGTTACAAAGGTTTCAAAAATCCAATAAAGTTTATCACAATGACAATTTAATCCCCTACTAAACTTCCCCTGCTATTATTTTAGTATCATATAATCATAATTTTCAAATTTTCTATACTGGAACTTCATTTATAAACATTTATACATTTTTTTTTTCAAATTCTTCCTATGTATGACTATTTCTAATGTAGAGATACTTCCTTACTTCAATGAGGGACTTATTGTTTCAGAAGCTTTGATACAACTTCAAAGCCACTTGGGCTACTTGAAACATAAAAGGTCCTTGGATTTTGTATTGGAGATTCTTATTCAATAGGTCTGGGATGGAGCCTAGACATCCATGGTTTTAACAAGCTCCCCTGGTGATTTTGATACACAGCATGACATGAGATCTGGGAAACATGGCATTTTACTGTTAGTATAGAGCAATAGCTGTCACCTATTTGATATCTGACAGGCCCCCATTTAAGTGTCAGCTCAGGGGAGCTTCCTAATAGTATCTACATCTTCACGTCCAAATTTATGTACCTAAAAACGTACTTTAAGCCAATCCTGTTTCTATACTAAACTGAATTTAGCATAATTCTTCCCATAATTTAGTTAAGACTTGGGTAGCAGTGCTTTGATTACCCTAAGTTTCTCCCTTCTTCAAACAAGACAGATTTGTATGAAAGTCATCAAAATTTTGTTCATGTGAGGGGATTTTCATCCCATCTTATATCAAAACAGAACTTCATAGGTTGAACTTCTATCTGGTTATCATACATTTTAATCCAGTGTTCTAGTACTTCAAGCATATCTCTCTTCCATAAAACATAAAATGATTACTGCTCTTTATGATCTCATCTTCTCATGATGAGAGAAAACTGGCAATTATTGCTTCACTTAATAGTTTTCTAGAAGCTGCTCTTTGAAGTGGGAAGCAATCGTTTTGTAGTAAAATGTACAAAGAAGGCCTATATTTTATCAGATGTCTTAAAACCAGTACAATATGCACTTAGTCATGATTTCAATTTTTAAAAATAAAGACATAAAGAAGCAATATGCACATCAATTTAACAGGATTTTTAGTCAAGCTATTCATATCTGTTCTATCCCGTTACAAAAATTTATACATGTATCTGTACTATATATAATTCATTATTTTTTCAAGTTCATTATTCACTATTCATAAACAAAAACTAAGTTCTAAGCCACAGTGTAGATCTGGAGAAATAGCTGAAAACAATTAATGCAAAACTCAGTATACCCAAGAGATTATTATCCAAATAATCCTACTTCATAGGAAGCAATTGTGATAATGTAGCCAAAAGGGTACATCAATCTTCTAACTTGTAATTAAGATTTGCATTACTAATGCCAAGGATATTCTTGATAATTAACCATAAATATATACAGAAAAGGACAATCTTATTAAATATGTCCATTACCATCTAGGAAAAATTAATATTGTTGTGAAGAAAATATCTAATAAAATTAGCTCTGCATATGAGTACTTAGGTATATATATTTACTTATTTAGTCATAGAGCTTAAATAAACTTGAGTCTACTGTTTTCCTAAGAGATCTTGTTTTAAACCACAGAGTTGTACCATTATAATTTTTGTTTATTTTTTCAAGGAAGCATTTATCTTCACTATTTTTATTATTCTTCCTCTTACCAAAAAAAAAAAAAATGCTTCTCTCCATCTGTTAAAATCAAAAGTAACAAAACTATGAAGCAAAATGTTATGAAATTGAAAGGACAATGGATATATCAAAAATGTGTTTCAGACCAGAGAAATGTAAGAGTTTATGGGTTAATTTTTCAATTTTAAACATAACTTGTCTACAGTTCTATTATATATATGGAATGGATTCTGACTTTGTGTGTTGCAGACATTACTAAACTACTCCTAACATACTCACATCCAGATTTAATCTCAAAATCATTTTCAACAAAATAGAATAGGCAACCATTAGTCATCAACTGGGATTGGAAACTGTTATGAATTGAAATCAATGGTCAGATATACGCATCCTGTTTAATCACTGGGATTTAGTTACTCCATCAATAACAACGAGAAACTACAACTGAGTCAATAGGCAAAAAAGCAGTAACAATGTTTAATATATATATATATATATATTTTCTTTTTAGGGCCACACCCGCAGCATATGAAAGGTCCCAGGCGAGGGGTCTAATCAGAGCTACAGCTGCTGGCCTATACCATAGCCATAGCAACGTGGGATCCCAGCTGGGTCTGCAACCTACATCACAGCTCATGGCAACGCCGGATCCTTACCCACTGAGCAAGGCCAGGGATAGAACCCGCATCCTCATGGATCCTAGTTAGGTTGGTTAACCACTGAGCCATGAAGGAAACTCCAATATTTAGAATATTTATTATAACTATTATTGATTTTTTTTTTTTTTTTTGCTATTTACTAGGTAGTATGTTCAAGACTTTACATGTGGACTGGTTTGTGAATTTCCTCCAAAATGATTTTTTCTTTCTTTTTACAGCCACATCTGTGGCATAGGGAAGTTCCAGGGCTAGGGTCGAATCAGAGCTATAGCTGAGGTCTTTACCACAGCCACTGCCATGCAGGATCTGAGTCTCATCTACGCCACAGCTTGCAACCTGTGCCACAGCTTGCATCAATGACAGATCCTTAAACCACTGAGTAAGGCCAGGGGTTGAACCCACATCCTCATGGACACTATGCTGGGTTTTTAACCCATTGAGCTGCGATGGGAACTGCTATTATAACTATTGCTAATTAATTGTTTGCTATCTAGTAGCTAGTATGCTCAAGACTTTATATGACCTAGTTAACTAAATTTAAATAATTTTTATTACCTCTGTTTTTTTTCCTATGGTCCACATTAACCTGATAACAAATAAAATTACTTTGCTTTGTTTCTGAGACAGATTTCATTGCCTCAGAAATAAAGTTATTTGTCAGACTTTAGAGTATAGGCAAGAACACATACTCGCCTTAGAAATTTTTATTCTGGTGTGATATGTTTAACTCATTAATTTAGTAGCAGCATATAAAGAGGTTGGAAGAAAAGGAGGGTTGAGGCAAGAATTCCTTCAAAAGAAGATGGTAGGCAATTAGAGAGAAGAGACAGACCCGGGTTCCTAGAAGACTTATAGAGGAGTAGACAGCCAAGGAGAAAGAAATCAACAGAAAAGGAACAAGGTAGGCTAGGAATATAATTTTAAGTTTACAGACTTAATTACTTAACTTACATGGGCTAACATAGCCAAGATTCCATTAATGGAATTTTAATGAGTTTCATCTTAGATGCATTGTCTAGCACAGTAGTAAAAATTACAGCTATAATTATCTTGCATTAAGAAATGGAAATTACCTCTTTAACATATATATTCTTATTTTCCATTAAGTTAAAATGATAAGATACAATATTTGTAATAAATCAGTTTCAAAATACATGCACAAATATATACAGAAGTAGCTTATTTGTTAACTAAATTTTCACCATAATCTCAATATTTAAAATAAAGTATCAAAGTATCTTGATATTACAAAAAACATGATGATAGGGTCTCTGAGTTTGAATAAAATGTTCTTTCTTTTTTTGGTGGGGGCACATTTAAATATTTTCAATAGAAATGAACTGTTAGAATTGTTAGGTTATTAGGGTATGGATGAAATAAATATAATGAGTATCATTTTTGAAATGAAGTAGCTCTTATTTCAAGAAAATTATTATGTTAAGCTACAAATTTGGTAGAACTTTGCTAACTTCACAGAGAATATTGGAGCCTAAGCAAAGAATGAATGTAATTTGCTTTCAGAGTAGAATACTGAAAACAATATATTACAAATAAACATAACTATCATTCCCCAAGGTAAATGCCAACTGAAACATAGAAATCATTTTCTTAACTCTAGAATCTCATGTTCAAGGTAAAATAAATTGAGAGGCTAAAACTCACTACCTAGATGTAATCGATGAAATTTTAAAATAGATTACATAACAAAGGAAAGTGGAAAGATGAATTATCAAGTTACTTCAAAATAAGCTCTATCATAGCTTGTATTTGTATGTGTCATACAAACCACCAAATCTGAAGACAGCCTTGTCTTATATGGGGATAATATATGCCTTTTATTAAGGGTGAAGAACTTTATGGATTCCTTTTTATCTCTAATGCTGAACATAAGATTTATAAGTACAGAACATACAGGCTGAACGGTGCACATGCTGTAATATATTTACGGAAAATGAACCTCAACAAGAAATCATAGTCCAAGATGATATCTTCCTATTGTTTTCAAATATCCTGTTCACAGCCAAGAAATTATTTCCATTTGAAACTTGCAGTGGTAATTCTAATTCAGAGTTCCATCTTGACGCTAAACTAGGGCTTAGTCCTTTTTTTCCAATAGTCTGTCTTCTAACTGTTATGTAGAATTTTCTTCCTTTAAAATATGTTATTGCATGTCAGTAATTTCTCTGCTACATTTTAAAAGTGCTCCTAAAATTATTACTTTTATTTCAAATATCAGCTAATATCACAGTCGATAAGTTTTATTGCTCGTATTTCAATACGAGTTTACTACACATATAACATACTGACCTGCACACCCAAAATCAATTTATTGATACAAATCCTGAATAAAATTTGAGCAGTGTATAAGTAAAAGCCCTTCCATTTATATTTATTTTTTTATTTTTTGTCTTCTTAGGGCATATGGAGCTTCCCATGCTCGGGGTGCAATTGGAGCTATAGCTGCTGGTGCACACCACTGCCGCAACACCACCAGATCCAAGCCATGTCTGTGACCTATACCAAAGCTCACAGCAATGCTGGATCCTTAACCCACTGAGTGAGGCCAGGGATCAAACCCACATCTTCGTGGATGCTAGTCAGATTCATTTCCACTGAGCCATGATGGAAACACCCTTTTTTTTTTTTTTTTTTGTCCTCTTCCATTTTTAAAATGTACTTTCCAACTTTGGGACAATAACATTTTCATGCATAGGTTTTAAAAACATTTTTATATAGGCTGATTTGCTAATTGTGTTTGCTTTCTTTTCTTTGCTTTTCTTTTTTTTTTTTTGTCTTTTTAGGGCCACACCTGTGGCATAAGGATGTTCCAGGCTAGGGGTCAAATTGGAGCTATAGCCGCCGGCCTACACCAGAGGCATAGCAACACTGGATCCAAGCTGCGTCTGTGACCTACACCAGAGCTCACAGCATCGCTGGATCCTTAACCCACTGAGCAAGGCCAGGGATCGAACCCTCAACCTCATGGTTCCTAGTCGGATTTGCTTCTGCTGCTCTACTACAGGAAATCCTGTGTTTGCTTTCTTAAGTTTCCCAAATTAAAGTAGCTCCAGAATACTTATAGTTTTATATTAAGAAGTCCATTTAGGCTAGTGGTATTATTTAACAAAAATATTAAATAACATGTTACTTTTATTATTATTTATAACTATAGGCATAAAATACAAATCATTTATTGAATGGATAGATAAAAAGATGCATAACAATAATGGGCAGAATGGTCAAAATAAGATTACTGATGAACATGAAGTTTCCTGATAAAAACAAACAGAAAAAAAAAAAAAAGAGAGATGGAAACAAAAATCCAAGGCCTGTTCTGAAAATGCCATGTAGTTCAGTTTACTTAGAAAATAGGTTGTAATGGAACAAAGGAAGTTTGGAAAGAGGGGCAGGAAAAAATGCAAATAAAATTTGGTAAAAGTTGCAGAGTCACTGAATATACAATTTTACATGACAATAATCCTTTTTTTTTTTTTTTTAAAGGGCTACACCTGAGGTATATGGAAGTTCCCAGGCTAGGGGTCTAATTGGAGCCGAAGCCACCAGCATATGCTACAGCCACAGCCACAGCAACACAGGATCCAAGCCACGTCTGCGACCTACACCACCGCAGCTCATGGCATAGCCGGATCCTTAACCCCCTGAATGAGGCCAGCAATCAAACCTGCGTCCTCATGGATGCTAGTCACATTTGTTTCCACTGAGCCACAGTCACCTTTGTTTCCACTGAGCCACGACATGAACTCCTCTTGCTTATAATTTTTAATATGACTTCCCATTTCCTTATATATAAAATCCACATTTCTTTGGAAGAAATACAAGAAGCTTCAAGATATGTCCTTATTTTTAAGTCTTTGTCCTTCTGCACAAATCAGACATGGCATTTGGTGATCATCTCCCAAACCTGCACTTGTCTACAGCACAGACTCTAGAACTGCCTGCCCTGTTTACACACTCTCCTGGTTTTATCAACTATACCCTCCATGACTTGAAACAAATTGCTTAATTTTAAAGGAAGTAAAAAAATTCCTCAGTTTTGTTATCTCTGAAATTAGAATAACAATTATAATAATTTCCTCATAAGGCTGTCCTAGGATTTCATTATTACAGTATCTGATACATTCACTCAACAAATATTAATTGATTGCCTATTATGTGGTAGACACACAATTTTCTTTTCTTTTGTGTCTTTTGTCCATTTTTAGAGCTGCACCCATGGTAGATGGTGGTTCCCAGACTAGGGGTCTAATTGGAGCTGTTGCTGCCAGCCTACACCAGAGCCATAGCAACGCCAAATCTGAGCCACATCTGTGACCTACACCACAGCTCATGGCAATGCCAGATCCTTAATCCACCAAGCAAGGCCAGGGATCGAACCCGCAACCTCATGGTTCCTAAATGGATTCTTTTGCACTGCTCCATGACAGGAACTCCTAGACACAATTTTGAATGCTAGAGATATAAAATTAAACAGGGAAAATCTCTGCTTTCACAGACTCTAGTGAATGTAATTGTTAAAGAAATATTGGTTGTGATTATTAATAATGATTATTTAAGATTTAGCTTAAACGTCCTTTCTTCCCGGAAACCTGACCATACTTCTGTCTGATCCATTAAAGTGACACTCTCACCTTCTGTCTTCACACCCACTGTTTTAAAACCCAAGGCTTTTCATTGCAAGTGATTATAACCTCCTCTGATCCTTTTGGGCAAGACCCTGGCTTATTTATCCTTTCCTTGCCAGCTCCTAGCAGAATATGTAGCTCACAGTTGGAGCTCAAAAAGTATTTGCAGAACAATGGTACATGACATTTCAGGAATCATCTCGACAGAATCAACACAAACCTATTCCAAACCATCTGTACTTTAAACTTCCTGTTTTAATACTGCAGTCCAGCTTTTTGTCCTAAATGATTCTTTAGACTTAATGACACTTGAAAAATTACCTTAACATCTGCCGCTATAGGCTCAACATTGAGGACACTTGCTGCATGTTGAAGATGCAGCAAATGACATGCCACCCTAAAATAGGAATCTCAGTTTTAAATACATCAGACATATATGCATACATACATATCTTTTGCTTGTCATATTCACTGCCATATCCCCAGGCCAATACGTGGCATACAGTAGGTATTCAATAACAATTTGTGGAAGAAAAGAAGAAAGGATAGGAAGAGCAATATAAATGTCTAGTTTGCTTTATTAAGATAACCTGTGTTCTTCCAAGTACAGCTAAAACTAATCTAAATAAATATATGTTTATAAATGTATTTATATATAACAAATGTTATAAATATACTTCATATGCTAAAAAGAGATATGGTATGGATTTTATTATACATAATATATATTTTTATATTTAAATATGACTTGTCCTGTTTTGGCTTTTATTTAGAATAATATTAGTATTTCTTCTTAAATTTAAAGATGTACTCATTTTGCTAGAGACTCTCATACTAAGTGAAGTAAGTCAGAAAGAAAAAGACAAATACCACATGATATCATTAATATCTGGAATCTAATATATGGCACAAATGAACTTTTCCACAGAAAAGAAAATCGTGGACATGGAGAACAGGCTTGTGGTTGCCAAAGGGGAGGGGTAGGGAGTGGGATGGCCTGGGAATTTGCAGTTAATAGATGCAGACTATTGCCTTTGGAATGGATAAGCGATGGGATCCTGCTGTATAGCACCAGGAACTATGTCATGTCACTTGTGATGGAGCATGATAATGTGAGAAAAATGAGTGTATACGTATGTGTGCCTGGGTCACCTTGCTGTGCAGTAGAAAATTGACAGAACACTGTAAACCAGCTACAATGGAAAAAAAATAAAAAATCATTATTAAAAAAAAAAAGATGTACCCATTTTGGATTGAAAACCAAGGGTGAAATAAAGTTTATTTCATTAAAACATCAGAGTAGTGGGAATAAGATTGTTCAGTCTCCAGCTAAACTCTCACACATTTAGCACACAGTGGCTTTATTCTGTTGTCTGTGAAAACTGACATATTGTTATGTCACACAGCTACAAACCTATAGACACAGAAAAATAAGCAGTCACATTGCAAAAGTCATATGCTGATTAACATATGTTAATAACCTAAATATTTTCCCCTGAATTAAGCTCTTCCTCTCTCTACACAGACAAATTGACCCAAATATTTAGATCAAAATCTATGTAAGGGAGAATAAGCTGAATGAGAACAACATTTCAAGGGAGAGGAAAAGGTAAAATATTGTACTGAGTGGACTATGAATGACTTTAAGGGCCATAGATGGGCACCTGGCTTTAAGAATTATGTATTTATGCAAATTCTAATTTTGTGCATAACCAAACACTTCATTTGCCTGTGGGTTTTACTTACCAGTCAGGCAATTCTTAGATGTAAAAAAGCTGAGCCAGGGCTCTCTACCTCAAACACTTGTAGGGGTGAAGTAGGTAAGGTAATTTACTATTCAGTAACTATTCACAATTTGATTGTGTCAGGGCTAGACAGCTTCAACCAGCTGTCACCATCCCAAGTATGGGTCCACTTTGCTATGCATGCAGACATTTTGAGAGAATAGGGAAAACTTCTTTTATACATGAAATCTTGTATTTTTTTTTTTAAATTGCAATGAATTTAATTTTTCAATAAAGAGAAACAGACTTTGCACACAAAATAATGAAGACCTGGAGTTTGGCTTCTAGTCTGGACTATAAGGGGATGGGATGTGCAGACACACCTGACACAAAAACAACAAAATTTGGGTTTCAATTTTCAAGGCTTAACAGGCTTCTGTTCTGATAGATAAGTCTTACAGTTTAAATTTGTTTATTTCCATGATTTTCTCCTCTGAAAGCACCTCATGACAACAGCAGAGTATTAAAGGGTTGGCTCAGAGGGTCTAGATTGCTGACTATGAACATATACCCAGTAAGCCAATTATCTTGTTCTTATCTCTAAAGGATGCACTAAAGTAATTGCTGAGTATAAATAACAAACTACAAAGCCAAACCAGAAATATGTGAACAGATCCCTATGTGTAATGTACACCAGGGACAGTTTTTGTAACAACTACAAGAAAACTACTTGAAAAAAATTTTATTTCAGTGTAACTCATTCACCCCAGTTGAAATGACTATGAGGTTGGCAGAGAAAGCATTTCTGTGCCCTTGATTAACATGGCAGATGTATTTATAATCTGCCCACTGTAAACAAAACCTCCACTCTCTCCCTGAGCTTTATCAGGGATGCTCTTCTGTGTCGCTGCCTGGCCTGTCTTGTCACATGCTCTGACATCTGCCAGTTCTGCGGCAGACACTGCCACTGTGAAGTCTAAGTTTAAACTGCTCCATCCTCTGGGAATATCCTGAACGGAAATTTCTCTGACACTCAGAAAATTCAAAGTGTCGAAGCGAAACCTTACACAGAGTTCACAAAATAAAGTAGCCTGCTTCTAAGGTCACTTATTCTCATTTACTGCGAATCAGCAGAAATTTATCCAGTTTATTCCAAAAGAATCGGGGGAGCTTTTTAAAATTATGAATGACCTGTGACCACCATGAAGCCATCTGAACTTTTGGCAGTTGCTACAAGCCAGATATGTCAGATAATTTGTGTATCTCCTTTTCTCACCACATATTAAAGGAAAAAAATCAATTTTTATACACTCTTGGAAGGAATGTTGACAAGTACCATGCACTAGTGAAAACGCACAAAAAGTTTTTAAATTACAAAATAAATTGCTGAAAATGAAAAAAACACAATGATAAACTCAAGCTTTTGACCAGTATAAAAAGCGGCAATACATTCATTAAAGTGAACAATCTGTTTTGATTTATGAGTGCCATTTGGAGATTGGGTATATTTGCTAAGTAGTCATTAATGAATGGATTATCTATTTATCCAATGCATAGTGGTCTACAGCAGGGAAGAGTTGAATAAGCAAAGCCCTGTGTCCCACTTCTACGACAGAACATCTAATTCCTAGGAGGAATAAGAACAATACATGTTAACGTAGCATTTGTAATTCTTGGACATGCTCTCTCTCTCTCCTCCTTTCCTCCCTCTCCCCACTTCTCATCATTTTCTAATTTTTTTTTTGATTTGCTTACAAACTCAAATTCTGCTTCTTTATATGATCCTCAGTTTAAGATACCAAATTTTGCTTAACCTCAAAACAAAATTCTTCACATTCTTTCATGGTAACACATTTTCTCTCTCCTTTCCTTTAGCCTGAACTGTATTGAAAGAATCATCTGTATTTCCAACTCTCCTACACCTTCTAAATTCCAAGGACAAGCTAGAACCACACTTGAAGGCCTCAAGGAAGATATGTATTAGATTCACTGGCCTTTCCAGTCATGTAGCATTAGTTCATAGCACTGCTTGCCTTAAAAACTCCTTCTTTCCTTGATCTCTTCCTACTTCTCTGCCTCTTCCTTGGCTTTTCCACCTCTTTTGTCTAATGTGGACATTCTCATTGTATCAGTATATTCCTCATTCATTGGTATTATCATTAATTAGTATTCTTGAATCATCTTAAAACCCTTCATTCATTAGTGTTCTCTTCTTTCACCTTTAATAGGTTCAACAATCACAGAAGATTATTGAGTTGTTAAAACTCGATATATATTCTGGATATCTCTGGACTACTGGCATAACACAGCATTGTGCTGGAGGGTAGATTCTCCAGCTTGATTTTAAACTAGGTTTAAATTCCAGCTTTAGCATTTATTAGTAGTGAGACAGAGGGCAAAACAACCTCTCTATGGTTTACTTTTCTCACATGAAAAATAATCATAGGGTCTACCTTGTTGGTGTGAGAATGAAGTCAGTATAGATAAAATGGTTGGGATAATACTAAAGATACCATAAACACTGAATATCTACATTCTTGTTATGTTTTACTCTTCTTTCCAAAGTTGGTCTTTCCCCTAACTTTTGATTTTCTATAGACTAATTTAGTCTGCCTTTTTCTGGCTCAGCTCAGTGACCAACTTTTTCATGCACATTAATTTACTTTCTTGCTTGAAAACTTCCAATGGGTGCTTGTTTCAAGGAGAATAAAAGTTAATACCTAAATCTGATATAAAACATGGGCTTCCTACTTCCTTCCAAACTTATCTCCCTCCTATCACTATTCTCTGTGTTCACTGGCCATTTATTGGACAATGGAAATGGCTAAGCTCATTCTCACTAGGTGGCTTCTGCAGAAAGCACTTTGGCTCCAATCTCCAATGGGAGCCTCCTCTTCATCCTCCACTTCTCAACTCAAATGGCACCTCCTTTGAGAGGCCTCTGTTGTCCATCCAAGCCAGAGCAATCCCCTCTAACACTCACCCAGTCACAATCTATCGGTGCTTATTTTCCTTCATATCACTTCAAACATTCTGAAACTATATTATTTATTTGCCTATTTATCTTTAGTCCCCCTCCATATGGACTGTAAATTCCTTGAGAGCTGGAACTCTACTTTTTCATCATGGTGATTTGTCATGCTTAGAATGCTGCCTGACATATGGTAAAAAATCAAAAATATTACCTGGATATATAAACAAATCATTTCATGATCTCCCAGAAATAATCTTTCCTTATTCCAAACAATCATGATACTTCATCTGTATAGATTTCATGTTTATTTCACACTTTCTATCTTCTATTGAGATACTTTGTAAATATATGCTACTTTCTTCATTAGAAATCTTAAACTCCTTGAAATTAGGAAGCTCGCATTATTCATCTCAATACATCATTTCTAGCACTTTGCAAGTACTTTTTCACATATTAGGTGATCAATAAATATTTGTAGACTAGATGAATGAGTAAATGTGTTCCAAACCTCTCTATATATAGTAAAGTGAATATCTAATTGGAGCCTGGAGTTACAGTCAAATATCTTCCAGGAACTAGATCTCAAAGCACTTGAAATAAACTACCTCATTCAATAAAATCCACCAAAAATGTACTGACCACGAAGGCCCAGGGTACTCATTAAATCTGCCAACTATTTTAATTTCCACTGGTTCCTGTAATGACATAAGGATAGTGTAGATGTCTACATAGCACAGAAATAAGAATCAAGAAAGTCACATAAATGAAAAACAATAAAAAATGAGTAAAACAGAATGAACACATGGGACAAATGCTAATAGTAATAACTATCTTTATACCAAGAATAAGTATAACATGGAGAAAAGCTTGAAGTAGTGATGATCAGGGTAACTAAAGGCATTTTAATTTAAGAAATAAAAATTAACTAAGTAAAAAAGAAACTGAAGCTTTAATATAAGAAGCAATTGAAGAACACATCAGAAATATTATTTAAATCACATGAAGAGTATTAATCTACACTAACTTTAAAGAACACATTAGTGCAAATCAAAGCTGAAATATTATTAATTTTCTCCAAGTCTATTAATTTGGATTACTAAAAACATTACTTCACATTGTTGCTTATTCATCTATAATAGAGATTAATGACAAAATAACCACAACAAGGTATTTACAAGCATTCAAAAAAAAAAATAAACTGGCATAAAGTCCATGTTCAAAAGAAACTGCTTTCAAATTATGTTTTTTTAAGTTTTATCTTGAAATAAGAGTAAAAAATTTTTAAGTTAGAGTTAAAATTTTTCTTTTAAATGTTTTCATGAGATGTCATTGCAAACTGGCTGATTTGACTAACATTTCATGGCATCATTTTGGTGAATGTGTTAGAAATGCTGTAAGAATAACCTGAGAATTCATCAATAAATAAACAAGAGTGGATATAACGACATTTAAAATAAATTTTAAAAATTGCAAATGTTTATTTTTAAAAAAACACATAAGGCTCTCTTTTTGTACGAAAAATATTTAAAATGTATTCTCGTGGTTATAGGTAAAAATGTAAATTTTAAGTATGTATCAACTTACTTAAATAAACTGTTTTCACTTTGAAAACTTATAGAAAGTCTACAATGAATCATTTCTCTCTTACAAATTCAAAACCATATAGTATGTGTGCCACGCAACCTATAATACCTATTACTTCTTTTCTTTTTACATCCCATATTCTTTTTTATATTTTTTAAAGTATAGTTGATTTACAATGTTTCTTCAATTTCTTTTGTACAGCAAAGTGACATAGTCATACACAGTTCCCTGTGCTGTATGTAGGAGCCCATTTCCCATTTGTTCCAAATGTAAGAGTTTGCATCCCAAAATCCCCAAATTCCCCGTCCATCCCACTCCCCCCCCACTTCTCTCTGGCAACTACAAGTCTGCTTTCCTTGGCCATGATTGGTTTCTGTTTTGTAGATAGGATCATTTGTGCCATATTTAAGATTCCACAAATAAGTGATATCATATGGTATTTGTCTTTCTCTTTCTGGCTTACTTCACTTAGTATAAGAATCTGTAGTTCCATTCATGTTGCTGCAAATGGCATTAGTTTGTCCTTTTTATGACTGAGTAGTATTCCATCGCATATATGTACCACATTTTCTTAATCCACTCATCTGCTGATGGACATTTAGATTGTTGCCATGTCTTGGATACTGAGAATAGTCTGCTATGAACATAGGAGTGCATGTATGGTTTTAAATGAATGCTTTGTCTGGATACATGCCCAGGGAGTGGGATTGCTGGATCTCCAGCATTTGCTATTTGTTGACTTGTTAACCATGGCCATTCTGACTGGTGTGAGGTGGTACCTCACTGTAATTTTGATTTGCATTTCTCTAATAATTAGTGTAAGACACTACCAGAAAACTGTTAGAACTTATCAATGAATTTGTCAAAGTTGCAGAATACAAAATTAATACACAGAAATCCATTATGCTTTTATATATTAACAATGAACAATCAGAAAGAGGGGAAACCATCCCATTTACCATCACATCAAAAAGAATAAAATACCTAGGAATAAACTTACCTAAAGAGACAAAAGACCTATATTATGAAAGCAATAAGACCCTAATGAAAGACATCAAAGACAATACAAACAGATGAAAGATATACCATACTCTTGGATTGGAAGAATCAATATTGTCAAAATGACTATACTACCCAATGCAATCTATAGATTCAATGCAATCCCTATCAAATTATCATTTTTATATCTCAAATTCTGTCTTTACTCAAGCCTCAGCATCTCTTATGTACTATTAAGACAATATATTCATTTATTGTCTGCATCTGTACTCAGCCCCTCCCATCTCTGTCCCTATCATCCTCCATCATTAAGCACAGTCTGCCTCACTGCTTATATTATGGTTTCTCATTACCTTGTTAAGATAGTAAAATTACTTCTCACTATTGCCAATAGGGTATAATTAAAAATATCTTACTATTGCATGTAAAAATATCACAATCTAGTTTTTTTTTTTTTTCCAGCAGTATTTACTGCAAACATTTTTGTATTTCTTTACTTCAGCAATTCCAAGTTTTGGTGGACATCCTCTAATCACATAGACCAATTTCATGACTCTTTGCAGGGTTTTTTTTTGTTTTTTGTTTTTTCATTTTTGGCCACATTTACATCATGTGGAAGTTCCCCTGGCCATGAATCAAATCTGAGCTGCATCTGTGACCTAAGTGCTGGATCCTTAATGCACTATGCTAGGCTGGGAATCAAATTTGTGATGCTGCAGAGACAACACTGGGTCCTTAACCTGCTGTACTAAAATGGGAACTCCTCATAACTTTTTGTATTTCTGCGTTTTGTTTGAACTTTTCTGAGATGCTTCCCAATATTTTTTGGTTTGGCAAAATACTATTACTTCTCTGAAACCCAGCTAAAGATTTAATTTATCTGTCAGAACTTCCTTGATATAAATAGGCAGGACTGGTAGCTCTGTTCCCTGTGATTCTAAAATACTTTGTATAACTAACCTATCTTACTGCATATACTACTCTGCACTGTAATTATTTGTATTCTTGTGTATTTTACCAAAGCCTGAGCTCCTAAAGTCTGGTATATATCTCTCTTTCAATTTTTTTTAATGAAGGATGGATAGATAAATGGATGATATTTGATGTTAGATTTTAATGATATTATACAATTTTTAAAAGTTAACACATTTTAAAGAGACTGGTACAGCAAAAAATCTCTAATACTGTTCCTATACCTTGGCACATCAACGAGTCTTACAGCATTCAAAATAACTGCCACTGTAGCAAATAATTTACTTTCTTATCCGTCACCATTGTTGAGATAAACTCATTATTTCCTTTGAAACATGGATTAGAAACATACAAAAAAGTAAGGAATAAAGCATTTTATTTTTCATAAGTTGTCATATGACCCAGTAATCCCACTCCTGGGCATACACACAGACAAGGCAATAATTCAAAAAGATAAATGAACCCCTATGTTCATAGCAGCACTATTTACAATAGCCAAGACTTGGAAACAACCTAAATGTCCATTAACAGATGAGTGGATTAAGAAGACGCAGTATATGTATATAATGGAATATTACTCAGCCATAAAAAGAATGAAATAATGCCATTTGCAATGATGTGGATAGACCTAGAGATGATCATACTAAGTGAAGTAAGTCAGAAAGAGAAAGGCAAATACCATATGACTATACTTATATGTGGAATATAAAATATGACACAAATGAACATATCTACAAAACAGAAACAGACTTACATACATAGAGAACAGATTTGTGGTTGCCAAGGAGGAGAGAAGGATTAGGAGTTTGGGATTAGCAGGTAGAAATTATTATATATAGGATGGATAAGCCAGGTCCTACTGAATAGCACAGGGAATTATATTTAATATCCTATGATAAACCACAATGGAAAATATATGAAAATATATATATGTATAACTGAGTCACTTTGCTGTATAGTAGAAATTAACACAACATTGTAAATCAATTATACTTCATTAAAATTTTGTAATAATTTTATTTTTATTTCTTTGTAAGGTTTATTTGACTGGTATTCCTTTTACCTAATCACAAAATAGAAGTTAAAATTTCTTTAACTGTGTTTCTGTTATTTTTATTTTATGCCTAGAAGACATCTCACATTATGCTACAAGCTGCCACAATCTGTGGCTTTTCTCTAGGTATATTTCCAATAAAGAGGCACTGACAAAAATGAAGTGACAGAGGGTGACTTTAAAGTCAACCACTCAGTCACAGATGTGCTCCTAGAAATGCATTAGTGTCCAGGAACCAAATTACATGCCACTGAGTTAAATCCTGGCAAACTGATACTGGTAATAATGTAATGAACTGAAAAAGTGCTACCAGGTTGAGTTAACAGTGATTTGGAGTCATAATAGTAGTATATTTCTGTTAACAGAGAAAATATGTATACAAAATAGTACAATTTCTCCTCAAAAAAGAAAAAAAATCATTTTGCTAGAAATTTTTAGTAGAACACTCTGTCATGCATGTGTTAGACAAGAGAATAGTAAACAGCCATGAACTTTGGTCCTCAGTTTTCTCACATAGGGAGAGCATTCACTGAAGTGTAAAAAGGAAAAAAAAAAAAAAAACTTCAAAGAAGCTGTAAGCAAGGAGGGCAGAAGATTAGCAAGGATAAAAAAATGACTGCAGGAACGTATTCAATATAACAACTATTTCAGATCATATCAATTATCCTTAGGTAATATCCAGTAGCAATTTCACAGTTTCAGAACCCCAATACTTTTTTTCCTGTGTGCAGTACTCTTGCTCAGAAAGCAATAACATCAAAAAAAAAATCATGCAATCTCTTTTGTCAATAAAAGGCAACAATGCCTCAAAAATGACATTTAAATATGCCTGAAATCACTCATGCAGCAATTCCATTAATAGTGCAATAGAGCCATAGAACCTTGTTCTGTGTCAACATTATGGATTCCATTTTTGAAATTAAAACAGATATTAGGAAGATCTCTCATGAGTTATGTTCAACTATTCCTTTCACCAATGCTTGCATGTAATTCCGCAGACATTAAATTCTTGAATCTAGACACAGAAATACTGTGCACATAGAGTTTTGTTAAATTGAATGTTCTGAACATTTTAGAAGATTGGATGCATCATTACCAGATACTGAGATGCCACTGATTCTTGGATTTTCACAACTCTCTAAATGCTGGGTAGGTGGAATCAAAGACTATAAAACTCTATAGCACTCTGTGCCTAGCTGGCTCAAGCACATACATTTAGATAAGAAAAGAACACTGGAACACAAACATGTTTGTTGCAACAGCTATCTTGGGTGAAATCCATGGTATCTTTATCTAAGTGGCCCTTCATATTTATACAAACCCTGTGCAAATGACATCATGCTAGGATCCTTGGCTACTTCCGTACATTCACAAGGATCAGTGTTTTGTTGAATTCACTGGGGTTAAGAAAGCAATTTATACCTAAGAGAACACTTTGTTTTAGTTCAAGATTATTGGTTAGGGTTATTAAGCGTTTTAGGACAATAAAATAGGCTTACTAAAAGGTGAGTAAATAGGTTAACACTAAATTTGGGAATAATAAATGTAATTTAGGCAGATTAAGAAAAAAAGCATTCAGGAGTTCTCATTGTGGCTCAGTGGTTAACGAATCTGACTAGGAAACATGAGGTTGCAGGTTTGATCCCTGGCCTCGCTCAGTGGGTTAAGGATCCGGCGCTGCTGTCAGCTGGGGTGTAGGTCGCAGATGTGGCTCGGATCTGGCATTGCTGTGGCTTTGGCATAGGCTGGCAGCTACAGCTCTGATTATACCCTAGCCTGGGAACCTCCATATGCCGCGGTATAGCCCTCAAAAAGACAAAAAAAAAAAGGAAAAAAAAGAAAAAAAATTCATTATGTATTACAGGTACTCTTTTTGCATTGTTTCAGATGAAACATATAAATATGATGACAGTCTTACTCTCAAGATTAAAGCCAAGTATAATTACAGATATTAAGAAATGATGCAATCCAATAGGAAAAGTACAAAAATCCAGGTACATAGGAAAGGCTTAGAAGATGATCCATTCAAATATGTCTAAGGAAGAGAGGAATGTGTGATATAATAGATAACAATGCTTACACATGAATGTGAACACTGGTAATTTTGATTCATAATATTACACCTAAAAATGTTATCACCCTCCACATTATGATATAACATATTTTTGAAAGTTGAATTGTATTTTAACTTCTCAGAGAGACTAAATTACATTCCCCTTTTGTCCCATGCTTTGTATCAGTGATACTGCCTGGATTCAGCTTTACTGGTGAATAGTGAGTAGTCATCTTTTCTTTGATCTACCTTCTATGTTATATCCCCTATTAATTCACCTCCAGGTCTCCAGATAATATTTAGTTACTTTCCCTATATGCTCAGAACACTTTATATTTATCTCCGCTTCATAACTCATCATCACCTTACTTTCAGGCTTTCTTTTTCAGGCAGCATAATTCTTGAGGCTAAGGATGTACCTCATTCTTCTCTGTAATTGCCTCAGTGCCTGATATATAGAAGGCACTCAATAAATGTTTATTAGATGAATATGTGACTGCATGCATGAAGGTATCTAAGATTATTTAAGAGCACTTTGTGACCTCCACGGTGTGATTTGAAGGTTGCCACCCTTATCCATTTGCCATTGCTGAAATTCATTCTTCCTGGTCATGAGGCTATTTCCATCTTTGAATTTTTTTTTATAAAAACTGCTGAAACATCATCAGTGAAGATAGACCACTTTCCTAGACAAAGCAGAATGCAAAATTAATAGGCAATTCATGCATTCCCAAAAGGACATTTTACCCATCTCGCAGTTGTATCAAGACCTGAAAACCACCTTGCCTAGAATTTCATGTTCTCATTCACAATGCTTAGTTTTTATTTTAATGACATCCCTGATATTTCTTTGTAGACCTCATCTAACTCAATGATACCATCTAACGTAGCTGGTGAACTCCTGAGGGGTTCTTATAACACTTGCTGCTATAGACCACCTGCTTAAAAAGAAGGAGAAGAGAAAAAGGCTATGATAGTCCCACTATTAAAAGAAGTCTAAAAGAATGGTCAAAGCTTTCTTTTGTTGAACCCACTTCAGAAATGAGCTATTATTATCTGAGCCTCGGTCTTCTTAAGGCTGAGTAGAATCAAGACATAAAATAAAACTAAAATAAACCATAAATTCAGGCTTGCACCAGGCCACTGAAATTTCCAGTTGTTCTCAAAACAGCTTTCTATAAGCAGGGTAGAGTTTTTGCTTAGATTTTCAATTTTATCTAGCCTCCCCAGGTAGATAGAGGCTAAGAGGTGGTACAATTGTAATAACAGAAAGTAAAGCATTTTATAGCGATTAAAGCTAATAACTAGCATATAAATGGGTTTCTGAAGGGGACTCAGATCCCAGGCGGGGAAAAAAAAAGATGAAGATACTAGTGATGTTGCTGATGTTAGTGGGAGGAGATATCAGATTCCACAGTAACTTAATCTCTTGTAACACACTGGATGTTTTATTATTCACGGTAAATTTCAAAAAATGACCACAATATTCATTCCTCTGTTGATGGACATTTAGGTTGCTTCCATATCTTGGCTATTGTAAATAGTGCTGAAATTAACACGGGACTACATACACAATATACTATGATAATCTATATGGGAAAAGAATCTGAAAAAGAAGGGTGTGTGTATGTGTATAACTGAATCACTGGGTTGTATAGCACATTAGCATGATATTTTAAATCGACTATATTTCAGTAAAACTCTTAAAAATGGGGAAAAAAAAGACCACAATAGTTTGAAGTTCCTCCCATCTTTCCCTGCATATTGAAAAAGTCTTTGCAATGATTTGCTTTGACCAAATAAATCAGAAATGCTCAAGGCTCAAGAGGACTTGCAATTTTTATTATGTTCTTGGAATCCCCACAGTGTGAACAAGCTCTGACTAGAGTGCTGGATGGTGAGAGATATGTGATGTAATCACCCTCATTTGCTATGCCAATAGAAAAAAAGACACTGGACATGAGAATAAAGCCTTTTAAAATACCATAGCCCATAGCCCAAACCATCAGTGACCCCAGAAGCATGATAAACCAGTCAAGATCATCCTAGTCTGACCAGAAAAGCAAAAATGCTCAGTTGATTCACAGATTCATGATCAATAATTGCTGTTTTAAGCACTACAATTTGGGGTGGTTAGTTAAAAATCAAAATGTTGATGATGCAATTTTTATTGTCATATTCAGTAAATAGTTACTGAGCACCACTTTGTGCCAGCCATTGATTTACAAACTGGAGATACAAAAGTGAACAAGTCACAGCCCCTGGCTTCAAAGTATTCACATCTTTGGGGGAATATACTCAAATAAACAAGGATTTTAATACAATAAAGTTAAGTGTAACTATAGGAACAATCAGAGGGTGCTATGGACTAAGTGTTCAAATTAAGAAATGTTCATCTAACCAACTGTGCACTTACACGAATGTACTTTTATTTAGGCACTACCATAAAGTCAAAATATCCAAACTGGCATTCTCTTTAAATGTAGTGTACTGAACTGATGCCCTCTGTTTCCCAGTTACTGAAGAGGTTAGAATGAAAATAAATTTAATCAGATCGTGTTCTAACTTTGCTGGGTAGTGAAAAGGGAACTCTTCATGTTCAAATAGGGAGAAGAGAAAGCCAAATTTTTCTCAAAACCGTAATGGAGGTATCTTGTATCACAACAAGAGCAAAATCAGAGCCCTGTCAGTGGAAATATTTATTCCAATTGGGCCTCAAGTCTATAGTTCCCAAGGAATAAAACTGTTTCCCTTAGCTAGATGGTCTCCATTAAGAATGACTTTGAAAGAACATATGAAACGGCTTTCTCTGTTTCATTTTTCAGTTTCTCTGGTAGGGAAAATGAACTCATACTGATGCTCACACATGGCACTAGATATCACAGCCTACCCCTTCATTCCACCAAAACAAATCGACCAGGTTCAAGGAGAATCTTTAACCAGTCTTCAGGGAATATCTACTGTCCTGATTCATGGTCTGGTGCCGGGGGAGTTTTTGGAGGCATGGTTAGTGGAGGTTGGGGTTAGCTATAGCTACTCCAAATCACCACAAAAGATTCTAGTGGAGACAGTGCTAAAGAAGCAAAGCCCCCCCCCCCCCGCCCCCCAACCCTCACTTTTTCACTGGATTACTAAGTGGCACCACCTCTGGTTTTGGGTGGCGATAAAAAAGAAAAGCCATCGGTCTCACCCCCACTCTTAATTATAATTAATTTAGTGATTGACAGTCTACAAACATGGGGCTCTGACTTGCTTACACAAAGGTTTTATTTTTTTTTTCCTTTTTTTTTTTAAAGGCTGCACCTGCAACATATGGAGATTTCCAAATTAGAGGTCCAACCACAGCTACGGCTGCTGGCTTACGCCACACCACAGCAATGCCAGATCTGAGCCACATCTGTGACCTACACCACAGCTCAAGGCAATGCCAGATCCTTAACCCACCGAGCAAAGCCAGGGATCGAACCTGCAACCTCATGGTTCCTAGTTGCATTGGTTTCTGCTGCGCCATGATGGGAACTCCAAGGTTTAACTTTATGCCTAATATTTAAATTTATTTTCATCAGATAATCTTGAGAAGACATTTTTATACATGTCAGTGTAATTTAAGAAAAGATTGTGTTCCCATGGGTGAGCCAAAGTTTGAGTATTTGCGACTATTTAATATATTACCACATAGAAACAATTTTCAAAGCAAATGGTAATCCCTCCAATTTATTTTAACTATGTTGAGCATTGTTTGTAGAAATTCACACCAACTTGTCAAGTACATATTCTTCAACCCTAGTAGTAATATCTGTCAGAAGATGTTGAGTCTGAACTCCAGGAACTTTTTAGGTTTTTAGATCTGTATAAAATGAGGCACTAATATTCCTAGATTTGACATATACAGATTTTTCAATTCAAATAGGAAATAGACTTATTTGGAGGTGGTCACATTATTTTTTTTAAATGTAAGTTAACAAAGAACACATCATTTTATCTTCATTTCACAGCAGATGTCTAAGTACCACACATTTTTTAATACTATAATTAAACCTGATACAAGTAAAAATAACAGTAACAGAAATTAAAGTCAGTGTACTTTAACCTGTTATCAGTTAATATTCAGAAGACTCTTTGATCTAGTAGGGTGACACTTTTAACCTTAACTTATTTCTTAGAGTTCACAATCCATTACATGCATCTTTATATTATTATTTCTTAGTAACCTGATTATTTACTTAGGAGGAAATCCTTATGGCTTGATATAAACAGAGTACATTTTTAAGTGAATTTAGCAATGTAATAACTATTCTAACTTCTAGAGGTAAACATAAGTTAATACGGTCAAGTAATCACCCAGGAAACAGAAAAGTTGATGTGAATCTATGTTTCTGAGTGATGCTGATATTGTACATAAACCTGTGGAAGTTATGGCAAAAAAAAACCCAACTTGAAAAATGCGTCTTATTCAGTGTGCAAAGATGGAAGCAAACATTTGATATGCAACTAATTTCTGGGTTTCTTGTTTTGCTTTTTCTCACATCAGCAAATGTGCAGTCAATACAGAATGTGCAAAGCCTCAGATATAATTATGTATATAACAAATTGTAAATAGCCTTTCAGTTTTTTTGTACTTTACATATTTTTGTGTGCACAGAATATTCTGGAACAAACACATGATACCCAAAGAAGGTTAAGATAGGAATAGATCACCCTTATTTTTAATGAAGCAATGTTCTTCTTGCATGTCTAATCCTTGTGCTCAAATTAAATAGTAAACCAGAGAATTAACTTAGCTACTTTCATGAATTTATACACACACACACACACAACACATACAATGCATACTCAAATGCTTGTATTCACCATTCACTGTGTGTCATCTCTGTGCAAGGATGTAGGGGGTAGAAATTAAGTACCATGGAACTCATCAGGGAGACAGATTCCTTCCTGATAAGTGAGTATAATGAGAGAAGTACTCAGGTTATCATGGGGAATACTGGGGAAGATATAAAACTCAACCTGTTAGAGAGGAATTGGGAAAGTGGAAACGTATGAGTCAGCAACCAGTCTGGTGTCTAGCTGAATAAATACTAGAGAATTATTTTCAACTAAGTTGATTCTTAAAGGGGTATGCACAATTGTGTTTCCCCTTTCCAGTCTCTGTTGCTGCCCTAGGAAAAGTTGTCTTTGGTACAATTACTTGGGGCAAATTTATTTACTATTACAATAATCTTTACTTTGTATTGTGACCAATGAAGATCTTCTGGCAGAACCAGAAGTGATAACTTCAGTGTTCTCTATTGTCTCACAAAGATGTCTCCTTTCTGTGATTTCTTATTTTTGAAGCCACAGGTTTGTACCATAAGGGTTAATATATTTAAAATTTGATAAAAATAATTCATTAATTTACTTAGCCAGGTACAGATGAAATCTCATAACTTGAAAAAGACTTAGGAAGTGGGGTTATCATCTTCAGCCCTCTCACTGTGGAGTATTTATTCTTTCCTCTGAATACCTTCAACTTGGTAGAAGCATGTGAATTCAACTATCTGATTACCAGAAGGGAATGCACCAGTTCTCATCTGTATATTGAATATAAGACAATCTTGAATTATTTCTTATCTCTTTTGGATAAAATAAATACAAGTTCCAGATTATCCTTTTCCACCTTAATGCAGTATGTATACACACAAATCTGAAACAATCAAGTGAAATACTAATCTCACTAAATGAAAAGATGTGATTTTCTATATATAATATTCTACTTCATTAAAAACATTTATTGTGATCCAGTAAATTAATTTTATAACTTCTTAATGGGTAACTCTATACAGTTTTAAAAATATAACTCTTGAAAATGGAAGATATAATTTTTGAAGCATGGTGGTGTCATCATTAAGTTTGTATGGTTTATTCTAATATTTGAGTGGACATAAGACTAGACATGGAAGCAAATGGGAGGCAGTTGCATTCCTCCTATTCAAGTCAGGATGGTGTTAGTAGGGTTTGAGAGGAGAATTTTAAAACTTAGGAACTATTTAGTAGCTTGTATCAACAGGCCTGATTACTAAAGGGATATAACTAGTTATAGGGTTGAAGAAGGGTAGGAACAGAGACAAACCAGGGATAAATCCTGTTTTACAACATGATTGAGATAATGAATTCTGTTGTTACCAAAACCATAAAATAAGCATTGGAGAATGATCAAGGCTAGACAGATGTCTAGCTGATATTTGGATATCGGATCTGAGGTTTTAGCAAGAAGATTTAAAATGAGATATAACTATGTTAAGTCATCAATGTATAGTGACTATTTCCAAGTGTGAACTCAAAGATGAAATCACCTAGAGAGAGACTGTAGGATTAAAAATAGCAGCCCTCAGTGGCAGAGTTCTGGAGAGAATTAACATCTACAGGCTAGATAAAGCAAGAAGAGTCTCAAGAAAGACAGCATGGAACTTGGAAAACCAGGAGTCTGTAATGACTCAGAAGGCTGATGAATAAATTTCAAATGTAAAGAAAGATCAACAGGGTGCAAAGCAGCAAAAAATCTATGAAGCCTAAGTGATCAATGCTCATTGTGTTTGGAATCACAAAGCCATTCATGGAAAAGAGTGAGAAATATTTCTGAAAAGCACATGAGAAAGAAGCCAAGTTGCTGTGGGTAAAGAAGTGGGTGTGGAGAACTGTGCTCATGGTACCCTTGAGATAGGTCAGTAGGTAAAAGAACAGAGAAAAGACATAATAAAAGAGTGATATAGAATCAAGGGTAGGTTCTTTTACTTTCTTATGGTCTATTTGTTTTCATTTTCGTTCAATGGTAGAATAAGAATTTTGGCAACCTTTTGGGAACGGGAATAAGAATGATGAATCAAGGTTTTAGAGTCATTGAAAGAGGATATTTTCACATAACAAAACATATTTCTACATCTCATGGATGACTTTGAGAGAATTTTAGTATTAATTAGAATTCCTGACTTACATTAAGACACATTATAATATTTGGTAAAATAAACATGATAATTGCAACAACAAAAAATGTCTAAAAGTCCTTTGATGTTCCTCTCATCAAGAAGTGGGAACTACATTCCTCCCGTTTGAATCTGAGTGGACTTTAAAGAACAGCATATGGCAAAAGAGCAACCTTGCTATTTTCTAAATCTGGGACTGAAGAAACAGAAAGCTTCTACTTCCTATATCTGGATTCAGACTAAGAACAATATGCCATGTGTGAGAAATCCAACCACCCTGACATGACCATGCTTGAGTGATCAGGTATAGATATGGTGGTCAACTGGTCCAGCTGAGTTTCCCCTGCTAGTCATTTCAACCAAGGCATATGACACATGAGTGAAGTTGTTTCAACCTTCGATATTATCCCATTAGGCTGCTGAATAACAACTCTGAATAACAACTGACTGACCTTAGTCAATGACACATGAAGAAGAATCACTCAGATTTCTCTTAGCCCATAAAATCATGAAATATGATAAGGTAGTTCTTCTTTTAAGCTGATAGGTTTGGGGGTAATTTTTCTATGCAGCAGTTAGTACCTGGAACGTATGTTTTGAAAAAGACTATTCCATTTCACACATTCACATATGACTTGGATTATCAAATTCAATAAAGAAGTAAACACTACGAAAAGCTCATCCCATACAACCCACAAATATTTTCTTGACAATTATTTAAGTCCTTCTTTTATATGCTGTCTGGGGGAAAACACAATAGAACTTTATAAGATTTGATTTTGCTTCTTTCAGTAATGATACACAGCTATATTATAATTTTTTAAATCTAAACTTTACTATATTTAGATGTGACACTAAAAGAAAAAGAATAGTGATTACAATATTAATGCTATCTATTTTAAGTAGTGTTCCTTAATCAACAATAATGAAAATAGCACTGTATATTAGTAAATATTATTCATTGTCAGTAATACATATTCCAGGCAGACTGGTTGAAAAGGATTAATAATCTGTGCAAGGTACAGTGAAACTTGGTTATAGCTTCCAAATAATGCTGATTTTTCACACAATTCTCATTTTGAGAAAAAAAAAATTCTAGGTAAGAGCCTTGATGGTCAAGGTAGGTTATTTAGGTATTTTTTCCTCATAGACATTAGAGCCACTTGAATAATATACATTATATAAAAGCTTCATGCAGTCCATATTCTTTCATTTTGTGTGGTTTACAGCAGACTACAATAATTGTTTTACAACTTGAATAATGTTAAATGTGAGCATCTTCACTGTGGTAAATTCAGGCACAAACCACAGGGAGTAGTGATAAAGTAAATTGAATTTTCCCCATTGAGGTCGTGTTCTAATATTCTGCAATGTGTTGTACTCATATTGTTGCTGGAATAGATTTTTTTTGAGAAGGAAGTTAAAAAATATTTATTTCTTCCCCCTCAAGTTGTTCCCAAGTCCCTACCACTATGGATGATGGAAATTTCAGTATATTAAGTGCAGGTAAGAGTTGCTTGATTTTTATTTTTTGGCTGTGCCCACAGCATATGGATGTTCTGGGACCAGGGATTGAACTTGTGCCACAGCTGTGACCCAAGCCACGGCAGTGACAATGCTGGATCCTTAACCTGCTGTGCCACCAGCGAACTCCAGGAGTTTTATAAATATTTCTTGATAGATAAATGGCTAGCTAGATAAATATGTAGATAGGTAGATCCCTCTCCACAGCTGTTCAGAATGTCATATCAACTACAGAATTAGGAATTGTAACCGGTTGTAGGTAAATTGGTTATTTAATATGAGATATAATGAGTGAAAACCAAGTAATACCTATGCAACCATATTCTAAGATCAAAGATAGTTATTTTGACATTATAAGGAACCAGTTTAGGGAATTAAAAGTTTAAAGAAAAGAGATTTATGTAAAATTACCATGGCATCTATTTCTGCTTAAATTCTATGTTGGATGCACATTAATTTGGATAACATTAGTATGGGTGATCCTATCATTTTATTTTCTTATAGTTTAAAATAAAATGTGTCTTGATTATAACTTTATTTCTTTTTGGCTGTGCCCACGGTATGTGGAAGTTCCCCGCCAGGAATCAAACCCACATCACAGCAGCAACCCAAGCTGCAGCAGTGACAACGCTAGGCCTTTAACCTGCTGAGCCACAGAGAAGCTTCTGATTATAATTTCCATTGCTTGAACTGCAATAAAATGCTGAAAAAGTAATACTATACAAAGCAACTCGAACTAAATTGCTCTGTTTGTTAATAATCATTTCTTCACTTAACAAAACTTTAATGTTAAATACTCTTTGGAGGTACAGTTTTATGTAAGATATCAGAAATAGAAATTTTTTAGTGTATGATTAGCTGAAAGGTCTATGAAAACAGATGTTCATAACAATTGTTCATACAGTAAAAGAAATAAATTTCAAGGGACTATATGACAAAGGCTTTTCTTTAAAATTTAATATTATGCAAGCAATTTTAACAACAGCATTACTATAAGATGAAAACTTAACTGATAATTCATGTGAAAGTGTCACTCTGTTCTCTTTTAGTAGTGAATGCACGATTAACTGATTTATCACAAAGGTAAAGGCTCATAAATCCTTCCATCAGTGGACAGATAACTCACTGACCACCTAATATGTATCAGAGGTACAGCCATGAACAAATTCCAAAGTGTTTGGCCTTGAGATTCTTACATTATAAGTGGAAAAACATAGAATAAGCTTAAAAAAAACCAAAATAAAGTATGTCATGTTCCAAATGCTAAGGATATCAGGGCAGGATACAGAGTTGATGGGTCTGAGGAAAGGAATGTTTTATTTTAGGCAGTTAAATCCAGGGAAGATGGCTCTGAAAAGGTGACCCTCGAGCAAAGGAGGGTGAGATGAGGGAAGGAGCCATAGAGATCTGTAAAAAAGACATTTCCTGCTAAGGGAATAAACTTTGAAAAGGGCCTGAGAAGGAAGGAGGCCACATGTCATGGCTATGAAACATAAAGAAAGGTAGAGCCAGCTGCTAGAACAGATGAACAAAGCAAGGGACGGAAATGTGACCAGGGCAGACAGTAGGGGTGGGGTGGATGAAGATCCGAAGAGGATCCAGAAGCCCACAGAAAGGGCCTCCGAATTATTTCTCGGAAAGATATGAAGCCATTTCAATGTTTTGAGCAGCGTAGTGACATTTTGTCTTTGGTTTTGAACAGATCACTTTGGCTATAATGTATCATCAGATATATAACATGGAATTTTATGGGCTGTTAATAACAAAGAAAGGTAAATCCAGAGTTTCTCATTCTATGAGTCATTATGCGAGAGTGAGACAAATCCAGCTCAAAGGTTGAACTGAATAGGTAGTTTTCAAGATAGTTGCATTGCATTTTATGGCTCTAACTGTACTCAATCTTGAGGTCTTGTCATTATCATAAGCCCTAATGTCAAATATAAAAATTAGAATTTCTCATTAGGGAATTCTGAAAAGTTCTTGGGTGATCTTCCATTAGCTTCACTTTTACTTCCATTTATAGTCTTGTATGTCTTTCAAGGTCTAAATTATTATTCATCTAGCTCTCATGCAGCTATGAGTAATTTCTAATAGACAGATCCCCAGTTAGCTTCTGCACAGCAAAAAAGCATGTGATGTACTAATTGAATCTCAATTAGCTTACATCATATCTTTTACAGAATTTCAAAACATGATTGCTCCCTTATTAAAGGTTCAGAGGAGGGAGGACAAACATTTTTCTTTCTGTATTGCTGTGAAAAGGAATCCAACTACCTGTATAGGACTCATGGTTTTCATCACGTCGAAATATAAAAGAAGCCTATAAATAAATAAAGGGATAAGGTGCCCTCTTTTATGAGCTGTCAGGGAACACTATAGAGCCCAAGATAGGTTTCCTTTAGAGTCCAGATACAGGTGGGAGCACCATTCACGTGAAGCTAAACCACAGGCTCTTTTCTCTGTTCACCTGCAACTCTGTGACTTGCTTCAGTTCCAAAATCATTAGAATGGTGGTATCTTATTGGAAAATCACTCAGCTGGATTACTTTAATCTCTCCTAGAGTTCGTTCAAAGAGAAAACTACAGTGAGGCATTCAAGCAGACAATGGAACAGCAAACAAGTTGGGGGCAAAAATAAAGCCAAGCAAATTTATGCTAAAAAAGGTAGAGACCCTTTAGAATCAAGTGAGATGCAAACTAATTGCGGTTTACACAGTGGGTTGTACTCCCTACCAGAATTCAAACATGATACTTTAAAAAGACAGCTGCAAAAGGGGGAAAGTGTTATTAAGGACAGAAATCTTGAAATGTTTAGAAATTCTCAAAGAAAAGAGAGGCCGTTACAAGTCTCAGAGTATTCACTGTTGTTTCTTCATTTCTGCCAAAGTTTTTGGTGAAGTGAATGGAAAAATTCTACTTTGTATGTGAACAATCAAATATTTCCCATAATAAAGTTTCTCAAAAGTAATGAAACAAATAATAAAAGTCCAGGTAGAACTTTAAAATAAATTATGAATGACAGCCTTATCAATCAGTCAGAAAATGTGAGATGAGAGAAGGATCTCATCTAACATCTCCTTTACAATTTAGGAGAAACAAAGCTTAAAGACTGAAGAAGGTGGATGTGGCTGGAACACAGAATGTTAGGGAGGGAGAGAGAGGAATTGATTCAGAAAAAGTAAGCAGGGATCAACGTTATACTGTGATGCAAAGATACTGGAGGAGTTTAATCTGAGGAGAGGCCTGATTTGATTTATCCTGTAAAAAAGTTACTCTGAGCTATAGATGACCAAGGTTGAAATGTAAGTTAGAAGGCTAGGGGCAATGTCTAAATGAAAGACCATGATGTCTAGGGCTAAAACATTTCAATAAAGTGTCAGGAGAAAAATCTTAAATTATAACAAGAAATAAAGTATTTCAAGAATCCTTAAGCACTTTAGAATCATCCACTAACACATGTACAATTGATCTGCTAATTACAGATCATTCTGAGTCTTTGATTAATATTGTCTCCCTAAGGAATCTTATTAAGCAAATATTTGTATCATTAAGACTAATTGATTTTCTGTTAGACATACAGGCTAGTGCATTTTACAAGCAAATTCATCAAACTTAGGAGAAAGATTATGTAGAGAACATTATCTATCACAGTTACCTAGACATCATCAGAGCCCTAGAAACTAGGAGCAGAACACATTCACAGCACGATACAAAATTAGAACTACCTGTCCTTGAATGCATCTTCTGTGATACCTCAAGATGATGATGATGACTGATGACAATGCTGTTATGGTACCCTTTAGATGGGATAATAAAAGTACTGGTTTAAAGTGTAAAGCATCTTAATTTTTAAATTGTTTTCTATTAGCAGTGATGGATGTAGGCCAATTCACCCATCATTTTCTTGTAATCTCTCTTGTGATCAACCACAAGGAGCCATTGTATTAGGAGTTCACAATAAGGACAAGGAGTAGAACTATAAATTTAATGGAGACCTTGCCCTGATTCTGTGTGTGTATGTTTGTGTGTGTACACATACCTGTGAGTTGGCAGGTGAGACAAAAGGGGAAGAAGCTATTATAGATTTTACTGAGTGCTACCCATTATACTATATCTTCACCTTTTTATGGATAATCAGAACAAGACAGTACACACAAGATTCCAAACACACCTGCCAGCCCAAGATCAAAAATAGTATTCAGTGTAATTGCTATTCAAATGTCAGACTGAAACGAAAATCCAAATTAAGGTGTCCTGCCTTATAATTTAACCCTGAGAAGGACAAGAAAGCATCAGCATACATTAGAGTGATTGGCACAATAAATATCTGTTGAAAGACTTAGAAGCAGCCCTCAGACAAAAGATGAAGACGATTGGGATGATTAGATGGGAGTTATCCCAGTTTGGTTACCTACAAAAATCTTTCCAATAGCGGCAACTGAAAAGGAAGGAAAATCATAATCACTGGGTTATGCTAATTCAAGGATTGTGGATAAGACCCCCAAAATGGCATTCGTAATTTCTTCAACCTATACTTTCTGGGTAGTATTTGCAAAGTTTTAGATAAGAACGTGCTCAAAGCAATACTTTTAAGACATGCATGCACCAGTTAACAGAGATTAAAGTATTCTCAACTTTTTCCCTTTACAAATGATTAATTTGAAATCTTGAGAGGTGATTCACCTTAACTAAGTTAACACAACTGATTAGTGATTTCTGGACCTCAGGACTTCAAGTTCATAAAATACTATTTACACTATTCTTCGTGATCACTTACCATCATGATCAGTATGATTAAAAAAACCTATAATATCTAGTTTCTTAGGTTTATATATATATATATTTCTTATTGCATTAACTTTTCATATATTTACATAGATAAAGTACTCCATATTTTCACAGAGAATATATTTTTAGCAAGCAGCAAAGAATAATTTAAATTATGTTAGAATAGCTACAGATAAGCAGTAATAATTCTAACAGTGCTTTTTAAAGTGGTAGGTTTTTAATTTGTACATTCTACTTTCTTAAATATCATTATGGATGGCAGCCTTTTTGTTCAAAGGTGGTCTCTGTTTTGATGTTACTCATATTAGCAAATATACCTCTTTGTAAGTGTTTTTTTATTTCAAGATAGAATGGTGAATTTCCATGAATATATTAGTTTAAGAGTCAGGCTGCTATTAGGTTAGGAAGTAGAGATTATGCATTTCATACCCTATTTCTAGTATGAAATCAGAAACTGATCTAGAATGTTTAGTTAATTATGTGGTTCTCGAGTAATTATTAATGGTACATTTCTCTAAAATTGTGGTCATGGGAAATTTTCAAAATGTTTTCTTTCTATGGAAAATACATAGTCTTTCTTTGTTTTGCTCACACTTCCAGCTTTGAATTATAAATAGAATGAAAATTTCATCACCTATAGAAAAGTTTCAATTTCCGCAAATAAAGAATACTAAGGTACAGAAAATGCTGAATAGGGCTAAGTGGTAGATTCTGCTATTTTCTATCCACGTCCCACTGAAACTGTGCTGAATATTTGCAAAATCATTAAAGCTGGAAAAGCACATGTGGCACCCCATGGGGCCTTCAGAAATTTACAAGAAGCCTTCCTCCAGATCGAGGTTTGAGTAATTAGATCATGCTGCATCCACCTGCTGGTATTGTACAACACTTGTGTGCCTTGTCAGGTCTCTCTTTAGCTTGTTCTATTTGCAGTCTCTGAGGTGCCCTTGTCAAGAGGAATTCTAGCCCCGGCATTTATGAAAACAATACAGTGGTTTTGACATATCAACACAGTATATGAAAAAGGTATGAGAACTTAGTTGTATCTTTGAGATTGTGTCATCTACACTATACAGGTATAGCTCATTGCATTGCACTTTGCAGATACTGTGGTTCTTTTTTTTTTTTTAATTGAAGATTTGCAGCATCCATGCATCGAGCAAATCTATTTGTGCTACTTTTCTAGCATTATTTCCACACTTTTGTTAATTCTTACAATATTTCATATTTTGATAATTCTTACGATATTTCAAACTTTTTCATCATTATTAAATTTGTTATGGTGTTTGTGCTGAGTGATTTTTCAGTGTTACCGCAACACATTAGGGCTCAGCAGAGGGTTAGCATTGTTTAGCAATAAAGTACTCTTTAATTAAGTTGTTTATATTTTTTAGACATATACTATTACCCACTCAAGAGCGTGTATAATAGAAACACAACTTTTACATGCACTGGGAAACCAAAAACTCATGTGATCTGCTTTATTGCGATGTTCATTTTAATGTGGTGTTCTGGAACTGAACCTACATTGCCTCTGAGATATGCCTGTAGTGACTTAATCAGATAGAATTTATTTCTTTCTCATTATAAAAAGAGTTTTAGAGGAAGCAGTTCCGATCAGTATAGGAGCTTCAAAATTTCATCACAATGTCTTTTTACTTTGAACTTCACTTTCCGTAAAGCTTGGCTTTTATCCTCATGTTTATAAGGTGGTTGTTCGATCTCCAAGCATTACATCCACACAGGAGAAAGGGGAAAGGCCTGGTGCAAAAGGCAGAAAGCATATCCAGCCAGTTCTTTCTCCTTTCAAAAGCTTTGCGAGAAGGCCTATTAGTGCTGCCTACCTATATCTTGTTGGCCAAAAGTGGATCATGTGACTATGCCTACTTTCAAAAATGTTTACGAAGCTGATCCTTTAAACTGACTAATCTCAAACTGAACATACAAAAAATTTTTCTTAGTTAAGGAAAAGAGGACATATGATACTGATAGGCAACTTGACTTTGCTTCCCATTCCTTATTAAGGGAATGTTTATCTTATTTAAAAGTAGCTAACTTTCCATTTGTGACAGAAATCTTTGATACTCCTACACATATGGCATTTAATAGATCTTTCTCTTTCAGATCAAAATCAGATATTTTCCCCAGGATTCTCCAATATATTATTCCCTCCTTTCATTTCTGTATGGAAGGGCATCCCCATTCCTGAAATAAAACTTCTCCATAATAATCTTGATTTCAAGATGCTAAGTAGGAATACTTTTCTGAAAAATGGAATGAAGAAAGCGGCCCCTTTATATTTTCTATGTGAACCCATATATTAAGCCTGGAAGAGAGAAGGATTCAAACTCTGACCAATCACATGACTGAGTCAACGTAAGAAGTATTATTGATCGGTTTCTCCTGAGGAAGCAAAGTAGTAGTTCTCTGAGTGGCAGAATGTACAGGTCCCCATTCCAATTATACACGTGCAACCTCACACAGAGCCATGCGGTCATAGGTGGGGGTCAGCCATAGCAACTTCTCAACCAATTTGGTCAAACACGGATAGCTGTGGATTTATGAACCTCATGATTTGCCCTGGCATGAAACTGGAGTTGAACTTACAACACGTAGCATGTTTCTAGGTTACGTTCAGATTGAATATAAAGTCTTAAACTGAAATCCTTCTCTCTATAATATAATCTCTGTAATAGAGATCCTTCCCTCCATAAGTTTCTCTATGAAAGGTGGAGAGGTCCAGGATTTATTAGCACGAATATCAGTATGTTGAAATCACTTTATAGAAAGGGAGCTTGTAATAAATACAATGTCTCATATACAAGGAAGATACTTGAAGGTAGTCTTGGAAGTTATTAAGAACTAAGCATAGTTTCAGACTTGGCTACTTCAGTTTGTGCAAATGCTTGATATCTCAGTTTCCTGTTTTTGGAGTGATATAATAACACTTGCCTCATGTGCAGGTTATAAAGCTTGAATAACATAATAAACACAAATACTTGGAGTAATGCTGGCATAGATTGTATCCTCAGTAAGTGATTGCCACTGTGAATAAATTAAGCTTCTTAGAAGGGAGAGAAAAATGACTTTGTCTTCTAGGACTTGTCTATATTTAGAAGAAATCAGAGTTTTGGAAATACCCTTATGTGTTTTTGTAATACACACTGATATTAAATATTATTTCCCACATCATTCTCTTAAAATGTAATATAATACTTTTTAAAATAGTCTGAATAAAAGTCAGGTGAGTAACTGAAATGCATGCATTATTAGTAGATCCTACTATCAAAGCAAAATAACCTCTTGAAATATTTCCTTAAAGGTTGTAAACACTCAAAAAAACTAAAGGTAGTCTTGGGAAATAAAAAAATAGAAGGTAGTTACCAATTTACCAAAGGAACTAAATGAATACCAAAGAGGAGTAGATAACAGGAAAAACATCTTTCTCATAGCAGAAATATACTTAGGACACAATGACGCAAGCCTGAGAAATCTAAGTGCAAACATGCTTGGAACATCTTACCACTGTCCATATCAAGAGGAAGAGGGTCACATGGACAAAGAAAAGCTTCACAAGAGTACTTGAGGTTTTTTTTTTTTTTTTTTTAATGTTTCATTTTATGCTATAAACCAGTCACAACATGCTTTCAGCATTTATTTGTAACTGCTATTTTAGGAGTAAGATAATATGAAATACCTAATACAAAACAACATAATAGGTACCTGTAATTCATAGTAAGAAATACACTTGCACAAATGAAACTCATTCTTATCACATCTCAGATGAAAGCCTCTTTCGATTTTTAAGCATCCTTTCTAGCTAAAAGGGCTCATTCAATATTTAAATAGCATCAACCTTCATCTTAAATAAATTGCAAATGCTAAGGCCTATTGTCTGAACCTAGACGATTTCATGTTTTTGAGAAATGCCTCACTGTAAATTGCTTTATTTCTTTCCAGATAACAATAATTTGACTCTAAAGGAAAGCTATGTAGCTTACTCTTCAAGTTGGAACTGATGATTTTCATAACATGCTCTATTTCTAACATAATCAGGCATATTAATATACATGTATTACAACTTCTATAGACAAGGATGAATGAGAACACAGCCCTGCCATCTAGAAGCTTATACTCTAGTGAGTGAGTCTGAATAATGTTAATTTTGGCATAAATAAATTATAATGGAAGAATAAAACAGGCACTACCTAGGATGGAAGAAAGACCAAATTTTTCAGGTTTCACTGGATGAAAAGGTGAAACAAGTGAGAAATTTCAGGTTACTGTGTGGTTTAGTACCTGGGAGAATGGGAAACCAGGTAAGAGATTAATTAGTATAAAGAACAGCTGGTGTTTTGTGTGTGTGTGGCAGGGGGAGGAGGGATAGGAGGAAGAAGATAATTTTCAGAGCATGGTCATGCAAGATCCCAAGTAAGAATTGAGTAGATACAACAGGTAACTATGAGCAGATGGAATAGTGTGCTTATGTGTCACTAGTCTTTAGGGAAGATGAGCTTTTATACTGTCCTATTTAGAGAGTTTGACATAGGCTCAGGTTATCTGACAGCTACAGAGCAGAAACTCGTTACATACAGATGATGGTGGTTGTCCAGAACACTGAAAAATTAAACTATAAAATATATTTTGTAAAATAACCCCTAAGATATTTCAGGTGACATGATTGTTCTCTTTGTGGAGTACATTAGAAACTTTTGTGTATTTAAAAAAAATTAGATATAATTTATATACATTTTGATTTAATCTAGTGTTTATTCAAATTCCATTTTTAATGATTTTATTTTCTAATTATATATTATTTGATTATATGAAAGAATTAGTTTTATTTAATGATCTTATATTCCTATACCCTTGGTAAATTCATTATTAATAAGGTTAGATTTTTGGTAGGTTCCATTGAGTTATTTTTCTACTCACAATCATGATATACATGAATAAAGACAGTTTTGGAGTTCCCTAGGGGCTCAGCAGGCTAAGGATCCAGTATTGCCATGGCATTGGTTTGGGTCACTGCGGTGGCACAGGTTTGATCCCTGGCCTGAGAACTTCCACATGTCTCAGGCACACCAAAATAAAAATAAAATAAAATAAAACAAAATGATAAAGGCAGTTTCACTTTATCAAATGTTCAGTTCAATGAATTACAAATTGTGTACATGTAGCCATCAAATAAGGTAGAAAAATTTTTATCATTCTAGAGAATTCTATCTCGCAAACTTTCAGCCAACCAACCTCATCTCCCCTGAGGCCACAACTGTTCAGATTTCTATTATCACATATTTTGGGGGCCTGTTCCTTAATTCATATAAACAAAATCATACAGAATATTCTCTTTTATTTTTCTATTTTTGTTAATATTATATTTTTGAGATTACTCTCTATTGTTGGCATACTCCAGGAATTAACTTCTTTTGTGTTGCATTCTGTTATAGGAGGGCACCGCAATTTGTTCATCCATTCGGCTGTTGATGGCTATTTGGGTTGTTTCTAGTTAAGGGCTAATAACCATGACCAAAGTTACTATAGACAGTGCCTATAAATCTTTCCATGGGTATATACTTTCAATTTTTACTTGGTACGTTTCTAGGAGTAGACCTGCTTAGTCATAGGGTGAATATATGTTTGATTTATAAGATATCACCAACGGTCCTCCAAAGTGGTTACACACATCATTTTACAGTTCTATCATGAATCTATGAGCAATCCATTTGCTCTACACCCTCACCAACATTGTATTGTCAGTGGATGAAAGACAGTATGTCAGTGTGGCCTTAATTGACATTGCCTTCATTATTAATGATACTGAGAAAAGTTACATATGTCTGGTGACCATTCTTACATCTTATTTTGTGAAATGCCTGTTCTACTTTTTCATCCATCCCTCCATCTAAAGTGTATTCATCCTTAATATTTTTAAAAAATTGATTTATAAGAGTACTTTTTAATAGAAGTCCTTTTTAGAGAGACAGATTGCTGGTATTTTCCTCCAATATGTGGCTTACATATTCATTTTCTTAGCATTTTCTTTAGATGAGCATAAATTTAAACTTTTTTTTATAAGCTCCTATAATTTTTTTCTCTTTTATGGTTAGAAAATTTTGAATCCTGCCAAGAAATCTTACCTATCCTAAGGTTATGCATTTATATATTTTCACATTTTCTTCTAGAAGCTTTATGGTACTAGCCTTTACTTTAGATCCATAAGCGACTGAACATTATTATTTTGCAAAAGGTGAGGTGGGGCCAAGGTTCGCATCTCTGTGTGGATATCTACTTTATCTATCAGTGTTTGTTAAAAAGATTCCTTTCTCTCGCTGAATTGGTGCAGTTGCCTTGGTCAAAATTACTTAACCAGATATCTGTAGTTCTACTTCTGAACTCTCCATCTGCTGCATGGATCCATTTCTTATTTTTAGCTGTTGTAGCTTTATTACAATCTTGAATTCAGGTGATGTAAATCTTCCAAGTATTACTTTTTTCAAAATTACTTTTCATACAAATTTTAGAATAAGGCTATTAACATCTTCAAAAATCTTACTGGAATTTTGACTGGTGTACTTTTGAATTTATAGATAAGTTTATGGAGAAAGTACATTCAACACTATTGACACATCCAATTTATGACAATTTATTTAAGTCTATTTCCTTAATTTTTTTTCTCACTTGTTATTAAATTTATTCTTAGGGATTTTAGATTTTGAGTATTATTATTATTTTTTGCTTTTTTAGGGCCGCACCCATGGTACATGGAAGTTCCCAGGCAAGGAGTTGAATTGGAGCTACAGCTGCCAGCCTACACCACAGCTACAGCAACATGGGATCTGAGCTGTGTCTATGACCTACACCACAGCTCATGACAATGCCAGATCCTTAAACCACTGAGCAAGACCCAGGATCAAATCTGCGTCTTCATGGATACTGGTTGGGGTAGTTAACGCAAAGGCATGATGGGAATTCCCTTGAATATCACTTAAGTTAAAAAAAGAATATATCTATGAAGCCACGTAATCTCTAATATAATAATCAAGTTTAGGTATATTCTGTATAATTTAACTTCTGGCAATTTATTGAGATATATTTCATGGCTAGAACATATTCTATCTCGATGGATGTTTCCAGTGATCTTGGGGACAAAAGAGCACTCTGCAATTGTACAGTGGGGTGTTTGTAAATGTTAATAAAGTTAAGCTTTTCGCTTTTTGTTTTTTTTTTTTTGGTGTACTTTATCTATTATGAGAGAAATGTGTGAAAATCCTCAACTCTGTGGATATGTCTATTCTTTATTTCCATCAACTTTGGCTTAATGAATTTGAAATTCTGTTATAAGGTACAACTAAGAACTTGATTTGATCCTTTTCCCATTGTGAAATGCACTTTTATCTCTGGTAATAGATATACTGCTTTAAATATTTCTTATTTAAAATTCATATAGCCATTTTAACAGTTTCCTTATGCTTAATTTTGCATGATATGGCATTTTTACTCTTTTGTTTAAAACGTCTATATATATTTATAGTTAAATTTTGTTACTTATCCACAGCACACAGCTGAATCTTGCTTTTTTACCCAGTCTGGCATGTCTCCCAATTGGTGTGTTTATTTTACCTTCATTTAGTATAATTATTGATATGATTTTATTTAGGTCTATCATTTTATTTTTTCAACTTTTTCCATGTTTTCTTTGCTTCTTTCTTTCTCTTTCCTGTTATCTTTTGGATTACTCAAGATTTTGTGGTTTTCTATTTTATCTCTTTTATTTATATTTTATCTATAATCTCATGTTATTTTTATATGCTATTCTTAGAACGCAAAATATATGTTTAATTTATCAAAATATACCTTTAAATTATTAGAATACATTATAAACAACACTACAATTCCATCCCTTTGTGTTCTTAGGTCTTATTTTTTCTTATCTATATGCGACAAACCACACAGCACTTTGCTTTTTTTTTTGTTTTTAAGGCTGCACCCACAGCCTCCCCAGGCTAGGGGTAGAATGGAGCTTCAGCTGCCAGCCTATGCCACAGCCATAGAAATGCGGGATCTGAACCATTTCTGTGGACTACGCTAGAGCTCACAGCAATGCTGACTCCCTGACCCATTGAGCGAGGCCAAGGATCGAACTAGTCAGATTCATTTCTGATGTGTCACATCAGGAACTCCCACACAGCACTTTGTATCCCAGGTAAGGACACATCCTTCTCCTGTGAGGCTGTTGCTAATGTTAGGGGCAAATGAATTTAATCTAGAGTTATACTTCATCTGTGCTTTCTTACAGCTTTAGTTAGATTCAATTTACCACCATATAATAATACTAAAAACTAGATGAACCTCTGAATAATATTTTGTCACACAAAATACTTGAGGCCATTAAAAAAAAATTGCAGTTTCTCAATTCATTTAAACATTACCTAACAATTGCAGATAGAACTCCACAGTAGACACTTTTTTAGGTTGATGCATTAGCCCCCCCCCCTTTATTAGGAATTTTTATTTAACTTTTTATTTATCCAGTTGTCTTAGATGGCTATGTAGGTATTCTAGGTGAAGTAACATAATAAGGACAATTTTACATGATATTATTACATGTAATTTCAAGGAGTAAGTGAATATATATTGTTAGCAGAATATAACAGTTAAGAGGAGGGGTCTATAGTCAGCCCATCCGGTTCCCATCCTGATGCTTACAACTTGACCTCAGACAATTTCCTTAACATCTTGTAGCCCCAGGTTCCCCAGCCAAAATGAGTGATTTAGTACCTATGCTACAACATTGATCTGATAATTACATCAATAATAACATTATTGAACTCTTAGCCCTTATTAGCTCTAAAACTCACATATAATTGCTTTGTGTTAATTAATTTAATCTTCACTACTATCTATTGATAATAAATATAATGCATTTAGTATATTGTCACATTCTTAAAGCTCAGAAATTGTTATCAGTTAAAATTTCAATAATCCGAAGTATGATGGTTTACTTAAACAAGTTAGAAACCATGTTATATACTTAGCCAGGGAGAAGTTAACTATCATAGCATCACCAGCAAACACAAACTCCCTTATGCACATGCACACACACATATACCACACAGAAGTTAGTATAACACTTTCAAATGTCTAACAAAATAGTTCATTTTATCCTAACAGCTCTGTGAAATAGGAAGTTTGGATTTATAAAACACTTTTAAAATGAATAAATATCATAGTTTAGTAATGTACTAAAAAACACATGAGAACTTTATGGCGGATACCAGATATGCAAACAAACATTTCAGCCGAAGGCTCTTCTTTCTCTTAATTATGCCCAGCAGTTTTTCCTATATGAAGGAAATGATTTTCCTTCATAATTTTTCATTACATTTCTCAAAGCCTCTCTAAAAATATCACTTTACTAGAATGTGTGACAGTGATTGGTGTCACTGAAAATTCATCACTTTCAGAAGAGTTTTTTCACTTGATATTAGAATGGAAATTAGGATTTAATGTATTACTGGTTTTATATATAACTTCCCACAAACAAAGTGGCAATAAATTATTGTACCAGCATAATAAGCAACTGAGGGCTCTAAGTTATCATAAATAGTAATGACTGTCTTACTATTAGCATCTTAATAATAATTTAAAAAAATAATGAAGTTCTAATCAATCAAAAGTATACTATCAAAACAGATTTTTTTGGGGGGGCGGTAAGGACTTAACTCCAGCAGAAGCAGAAGTTACTGTTTCAAACCCCATAAAAGCATCCTCCCAATGTTCTTCATTTAGTAAAAAGTTTGCTTGAATGTATCCAGAGTTTTGGTACAGACTCCTTACTACGAATAGAAGAAGCAGCAGCTGGAATTCAAAACATTTGAAGACATATCTGAACATACATGAACGGCTCATTTTTTTTTTGTCAAGTATTTTAATGGTTGTCTATTTAAAAATTAGTTATCTTGTAAAAAGAAGCTTCTGAATTTTTGATAATCATACGCTTTGAATTGAGAGTATGCTATTCATTATGATTTAAAACGCTTCATCTATGTTGAGTTTTAAAACAACTAGAGAAACAGATGTCAGACATCCAATGCTGCTATTCTCAATCAGAGATCATTTTTAGTTTAACTGTTCCTCCTCTCCCACTGTAATAAATTTGCTTTCACATGCATTTCTGGTCACAAGAACTGCAACCCCTAAAAAATGTGAAGTAAGCTGAGATTTGCAAATGCCCCAGACGTTGTTATACAAGGAAAGTCTCTGTCTAGCCTAAAAGAAAGAATTTAGGTGTTAATTGGGAACATATTTAAAGAGTTCTCTAAGTTTTAATTTAAAAAAAAATTCTAAGATCATTCTTCCTGAAATCCTCAAATAAATACAATGCAGCGCTCTTGCAGAATAGGTTTAAAAAAGTAATGGTTACTCAAAGACTATTCTCTTTGTGTTTTAACATTTGATAAATATGTTTTCTGAATGAAGAAGGTAGAGCTTTCTTTATTCTCTGTTAACACCCATTGATATCTGCCTTAATTTTTACTTGGGTGAAGAACACAGGACCAGTAAGTATGAAAAACACTAGATAACAGAGTAGGTATGGCTGAAAATGCAATTTAGTTTATTAAATTCTGCATATAGACTCAAGGAGAAGTCCTATAGATTACCAGAACTATTCTCCAACCCAAGGACTGAAAAAATGGATTATAAATATGTAAATATTGTCTTTAATTCTTTCATCTTTCTCATTACTTATTAAAAATATATTTACTAACTTATGCTTAGCACCAATAATACTGTTCTTGTAACTATACAAAATCACACCAAAGCATAAAACATGACTTAAGATTATTCCTCTCTCATCCTCCTCAAGGGAGTTTGTTACTAAGATGACTAGAAAGATCATATCAGGACAGTCCCGCCTATAACATCTGCATGAAACAGGGATCCAAAGCAATATTTTATAATAAACTTCCTATGCATTTTCCATTTTAACCTTGCTTGTATTTATGTGCATTTGTATAAATCCACCTGCAACACACAAGGTCCAGCAAATAACCACATTGCTGACAGTGACTGTTAGAATTGTATTTCAAGAGAGAAAACAGTATGCCTTTGAATTAATATATTGTTTAATATTTACCAAGTTGTTCTACACCTTTCTTTTGCAATCTCTTGTCAAAAGCCACACGTGCCTTGCTATTTTCAAAGTAAACTTGTAACAATGGAGTAATCTAATTGTTAGTTATTTGGTTATAGCCATCTGTGGCAGGCCAATTACAGAGCAGCCTGGAATCAGTTGAATCACTTGTGAGGCACAGTTTATTTATAACTTGATATTTATGGAGAACTCGGTAGTAAAACTCAGTCTCATAAAGGACCAAAGTTGCTGTTTCTGCAATCCATAGTATATTGCACATAAAGGCCACTTCATTAATCATTCATGAACTCAAGAGAGAGAACCAAGTTTTCAAAACAAATTTCTTCATGTCATTTTAGTAAGGCAATAGTTATAAGTAGTATACTGAAATAAATAGTTCGGCTCATCTTCATCCAAATTTGGATAGGGGATTAAATATCAAACTGGAGGATCTTCTAAGCAGCTCTACATAACTATCCCAAGTTCAAGAAAAAATATTTTTAAAATGTTTTATCAAAAAGTTAGTCTGTAGCTAAGATTCTATCCCTCAGTAAAGCAAAAGAAAACATCAGACTGAAATCAAGCGGGGGGAGGAAGCAGAGTAATGGAGGAATACTAGTACCCAAAAGGAGATGTGTACCTGATAATGATAATGGCCAGTTTTTCAGTCTTGTGGAGGTAGTTTTCTCTCAAGATGGAAGCTCAGCTATATTTAATTCTGCAGACATTGGCCAGGCTATAAATACAATTTAAGAGATAAGGGAGTTCCCATTGTGGCTCAGTGGTTAACGAATCCGAACTAGGAACCATGAGGTTGTGGGTTCGATCCCTGGCCTTGCTCAGTGGGTTAAGGATCCGGCATTGCTGTGAGCTGTGGTATAGGTCACTGACATGGCTCAAATCCCGCTTTGGTGTGGCTGTGGTATAGGCTGGCAGCTACAGCTCCAATTGTACCCCTAGCCTGGGAACCTCCATATGCTGCGGGTGCAGCCCTAGAAAAAGCAAAAAGACAAGAAAACAAAAACAAAAACAAAACAAGAGATAAGTATATATTTGTAAGACTATTCCTTCTTACCAGAATTAGCCTACAGACATTGAGATGCTTCCATTCACTAGGTTGGCAAATACAATATATCCGTATGAGTTCAGTGTAACTGTTCTCAATGAGACGTAATAAAGTTTTCTTTGAACACTTTGTGTTTGATTATTAATATGGTATTTTTGATGAAACAGAGCTATGACATGATAAAATTATCATTAAAATGTATTGAACATCAGCTATGTCCCAAGCTCTCTGGTTTTATTTTCTGACTGAAACTTCACCACAAATTTGTGGGATTGTTAATAGCATCCTCCTCTTAAAACTCACAGAACTGAAAGCCTTATAGGTTAAATAACTTATTCAAAGTCACATGGCTAATAGTAGGTATATCTGGAATTTAAATGCACGTCAGCTCTTCCTATTATATAAGAAAAACATACATTTATATACTTGAGTACATTGATAGATAGATATATTTATAAGAAAGAGCAAACAATGAAGACAAAACAGAAACATAAGCCTTGTGAAGTATAGGTATTCTCAGTTCTCACTCTAATCAACCAAAAGATTATATTGCTGAGCCAGCAATGGAGACAATTCCTAAATGTGCTGTATTGGGGGAAATGCTTTCTCATTATCAGATTCCCTGCAGAGGTTAAAAAAATTCTTAAAAAATATTATAATTCTATAGCCCCATTCCAAGTACAGTCCATCAGAATAGCCAGAGAGCAGTCCCAACAATTTTTAGAGTACATCTGGTGATTCTGATGTTCAGTCAATTTTGAGAACACCTTGACCCCAAAGCCACAACAACTACTAGTTGTCTTGATTTTTATATTCTATGAGACCATTATATTAATCCCCAAATTTTGGAACAATTAGGAGTAGGAAAAGAAAATAACTATTTTCAAACTGTGTTTCAAGAAGGCTATGTTCAAAGGTTATAAATGTAGGCAATCATTATGTAACTACATGATAAAAAGCCAAAATCCAGAGCTTCTGCTATATATACTGTGCTTTTTAATATTACTCTTCTTTTTTTTCTCTCAGATGATTTAGAGATGAATCCCATGGCTGCTATTCAGCCACATGCAATATTGGTACAATTATATAAACATTCTGTGCTTCAATTTCTTTACCTATAAAAGAATGCTTATATCACATATATCATTATTTTATTGTGAGGATTGAGAGAAAATTCTTGTGAATGTGCTTGGTAAAATTGAAGGTCTATGCAATCATAAGAAGTTATGAATATTGATTTGTTATAAAATACTGAAGTTAAAGTGTACGATGACTTTATTTATATTTCTAAGACACATTGTTATGTGTCCCAATCATCTCCTCCCAGGTTCCTTTTATGAAAAGACTCAGACAACAACACAGGCTTCTTTTGACAGCTAGATGAGTTTGTTTTCATGAACAAATTTCTATAAAAACTAAACAGAAAAAGGAGGTGGTAAATACTGTCTCATCAGCATTCTTACTTGCCTCACTTAAGTCTTGTCTGATTTCTCTTTGGCTTTGGACAGTAGCCAATTATTTTCAACATTTTTTAAACATTTAAGTATATTTTAAATATGTGATAAATAGAAGCCCCATTAAAATAATTAATTCTTTTTAAGTCTTCTATGGTAGCTATCAAATTCCAAATAATTACTGATTATATTAAGTATCACTTTTTTGTCTTTTTTTTGTCTTTTTTTTTTTTAGGACCACATCCATGACATATGGAGGTTCCCAGGCCAGGGGTCAAATCAGAGTTGCAGCTGCTGACCTACACCACAGCCATAGCAACGCCAGATCAGAGCTGGTGTGACCTACACCAGAGCTCACAGAAATGCTGGACCCTTAACCCACTGAGTGAGGTCAGGGATCAAACCTGCATCCTCATGGTTCCTAATCAGATTAGTTTTCACTGAGCCATGATGGGAACTCCCTACGCATCATATTTTAATATTAGTATTTGTATTGAACAGCAAGGGAAAGTAAGTTTAAATTCATAAGGCTGAAACTCAGAGTTCCTTTTGTAGTTCAGTGGTTAAAGAACCCAACTAAGATCCATGAGGATGCCGGTTCTATCTCTGGCCTTGCTCAGTGGATTAAGGATCTGGCTTTGCTGTGAGCTGTGGTGTAGGTCACAGATGCGGCTCGGATCCTGTGTTGCTATGGCTGTGGTATAGGCTGGTGGCTGTAGCTCCAAGTCAACCCCTAGCCTGGGAACATCCATATGCCATGGGTGCAGCCCTAAAAAGGAGAAAAAACGAAAAACAAAACCAACAAAAAACATACAGCTGAAACTCAGCAATGCTGGTACAAGTCATTATAAACTATCACATGGTTTATAACAGAAACAGTCTTTCTCAACCACAAAAAGTATGTCAGTTACAATTAGAGATTTTTTTCAATTTTCAAAAGATTGGGTCTCCACTAAGGAGGATGTGATAGTCTTGATATTCTGGAGTTGAAAATATGAAGAAAAGGAAAAAGGGACATATTGATTGTGGAAAACAGATATAAACAAACCGATACAAATACAACACAAAACAATTATTTTTTATTGTGTTTGGCCAAAAAATATCCTAAGAAGAAAAGCATAAATTCTAAATTCACTCCCAAATAAATCACTACCTATAACATTTTTAGACATGCTCGTTGTTAATGGGTGTACAAGTCTATATCAGGAGACAATTCTCCTTGTTCTCTTGTGTTTCTACACATCTATAAGGAGAGTACTGATGGTATTTATTTTTGAATATCTTTTCAGAATGTTTGTATAGTCAACAGCCTTGGATGGCAGAAATATAATGTCTCCCTCTGAGCAAACAGCAGGTTTACTTACAGCCTTTGAAGTTAGAGACAGTCTCTCTTTGGAGCAATGTGAAGTCATACTTATTGCCCATTATGAGCACAGAATTTCTCTTCTGTAAAGCAATCCATCAAATGTACAGCTGTCCCCTGAATCTCTTCAAGTTGTCCTGTGGAAATTGGGGTCCAAGAAAACTGACACAAGAAAAATGATGATGTCCTTGCTGCTACTATTGCTGTGGGTTAAAAAATGTCCTTTGTTTCTGACCCAGGAGTCTCATACCTTCTGTCATGAAACTGTGGTAAGGCTAACTTGTTATCCTGTAAGTAGGATAAAATTTTAGGACTTTCCCAGTTCTTGACCCATTTTCCAGATAAATGGAACTTGATGCCTTAAATCTTAAATAAATTTGAAGCTCATACTTCTGAAATAGTCAGGTTTTATAAATTATTAGCTATATGGTCTTGGAAAAGTTATGTAATCTCTCTAGGATTCAGTTTCATTGTTTGCAAAGTAAGGGTAATAATGTTTTTCCTGTCTCCTAGGATTGTTGTGATGAGTTGAATGGATATATGCAAAGTACTTAGAATTGTGTCTCACATTTAATAGATGTTTAATTAATGTTGGTTATTATAACTTTTTCTTTAATTTAGGGGGAAAGAATATGAAAAAGAAGTTGCCCATAATTTCACCATCAACTGCATAGGTTGTTTTCATTTTGATACTCCTTCTGTTGTCTTTTGTTTTGATATTTATTTCCATAATTTTAGTATATCTAGAACCACTCTTTGAAGAAAAGTTTTTTAAAATATATTACATATTACATTGGTTTTATTTAGGTACTTTTGGTGGCAGAGAAAAGGGTTATCCACAGTTTAAATCTTGGCTCTCTGACCAAAGATCTTGGACATTAAGATCATCAGAATGGTCCAAAGGAACAAAAATTTGGAGAAAGATGCCATGTGTACTGAGCTTATTGAGGAGTTTCAACTCTTTGAAATGGAAACATGAAGCTGTGATGTAAACTACTTTTTCCCCTTTTTCTTTTTAGGGCCACACTTATGGCATATGGAAGTTTCCAGACTAGGGGCTGAATCAGTATTGCATTGCCAGCCTGCACCACAGCCCTAGCAATGTGGGATCTGAGTCTCATCTGCATCCTACACCACAGCTCACGGCAATGCTGAATCCTTAACCCACTGAGTGAGGCCAAGGATAGAACCCCCATCCTCATGGATACTAGTTGGGTTCATAACCCACTGAGCCATAACGAGAACTTCTATGATGTAAGCTACTTTTAATTACAGTATAACAAATTGCCCTTTTCATTCTTTGTGACATTTCATCAGATTCCACTAAGTTTTTGTACACTTCAAATAAATAATATTGCCCAACAATATAGCTAATTCAAAGTATTCACTATCCATGCTTCATAACAATTTACAATTGTATTTAGATAGAACTGGATATGAAAGGAACAGCTGATGACGTGCCACACTTTCTTTGTGGGCAGACTCCTCCAATGGTGAAAGCAGGGAAAAGGAATGAATTTATAAGCTAACTAGTTGTATGTTGATATGGGATGTGACCCTGCTTTTTAATTTATCATAGTTTACCCTGGTACTAGTTGGTTCCCCCATAGGTCGTGGGAATGGTATTTTGGGGAATAACTTGAGCTTTACTCTTGCTTTCCCTGATGCTAATGAATCCTCTTAGAGAGAAGTATATTAATTTCCCTTCAATTTTTCCATTCATAGAACTCTAGGTTTTCTTTCTCCAATTTTTCCATCTAACCTATATTTGAGATGTAAATTCAGATGTTGTTTTCCCAATGAAAGGTAAAAATCTAAGAGTGATTTTTCAAGGGCAGCTCTCTCCACGCAGCCGCACACCCCAAGTTGACCAGAGCACTTGCATGTAGGAAGACAGAGTCTCTCTGAATCACTGTCTTCTCAATGAAGTGCACTCAATTTTCTTTCTACCCCAGTCTTCTTAAACAGACTTTGTTTTTTGTCTTTTTAGGGCTACACCCACAGCATATAGAGGTCCCTAGGCTAAGGGTTGAATCAAAACTGTACCTGCCAGCCTATACCACAGCTACAGCAATGTTGGATCCTTAACCCACTGAGTGAGGCCAGGGATTGAACCTGCTCATTGAACGTACTCATGGATACTGGTCAGATTCATTTCAGCTGAGCTATGATGGGAACTCCAGTAGATTGATATTGATTAGGTAGGGTACACTGGGAAGTGACAGCAAATAGTGGTTGGGCAGAATCTGCACGTGTCTGAAGTCTCAAGGGCAGCAATTTGTAGCATGTGGGTAGTATATTGCTTTTCAGTATTGCCTTTATTCATCTGTCATTCCCAAACAGTTGAAAGAGTCCAACTCAACATTCTCATATAATTGTACCTTATCAGAGATATAATAAATGCTATTTTAAACATTAGATTATTTAATATGTAGTATGAATTAGGGGCCTACATATGGAAAAATATAAACCCACCAAATATTATATTGCAAAAATGATTTCTAGACCTTTCCTAAAATCAATGACCTATTTTTGTGTGTTTCTTCCTTACTCGATCCTTTTCCACATGCTCAGGACAGGGTGGGGTATGACCAACACTTTTGTCTATCTTCTTTGCTTATCATTATTTATTTTGATGTTTAATAGCAATAATCACACATTTATTAAGCATTTGCTATGTCCCAAGAGTTATGATAAACATTTTAATCCATATCTCATTTAGTCTTCATGCTAATCACAGATAATTTTTTTCATTATCTCCAGCTTTATTAGGATATAACTGACATACACTATTAAGCTTAAAGTGTATAATGTGATTTGATATACATACATACTGTGAAATAATTACTATAAAATGGTTAATTGACACATCCACCACCTCACGTAACTACTACTTTTTCTTCTTGTTGATGACTGTTGTTATTTTAAATCCATCACTCTTAGAAAATTATAAAATGATCTCTGGTAAAATAAATTAAGTAGAACAAAATCACACTGAATACTTGAGTTTAGAACAGCAGTTTTGACCCATAACAGGCAAATTTCATGATTCCTTTGTTCTGAATTACAGAATCACATTTTACAAACCAGTTTTAAATTTGTAACTTTTGAATATTATCTCCCATAGTTAAAAAATGGGAATGCTCAGCCATGTCTATGCACCCACTAATAACACAATGTAACATTTCAACAAAAACTTTCTGAACACTTTAGATCTGACATAGAATGGATAATCCTTTTGCATGAAATAAAAATGTTCTTGTCACCATGTGTTTGTCTGTTTGCTCTCCAGTACCCAAGGCAGCATTTAATAATAAATCCTGAGGTCAAAGAAGTAGAATCTATGCCTTGGAGTTTAGAAACAAGGGAGGTGATAAGAAGGTGGGTGCGGTGAAAAATGTACATCAGAATGTGAATTGGTACTTGGATAGTATGTCTTCCAGTTATTTCCCTGAAAACAAATCTAATTCCCAGCAAGGACTGCTAATCATAAAAGGACATAATCCATTTTTTCAAATTTTGTCTAAATGGTATTTCTCCACAGGTGTTCAGCAACAAAAAGCTATGAACCTTTGATTCCAATGTAGCCATAGCCTTCTTCAAGCTGTGCTTGTATGGATCAGGCTGCATCATCCTCACATTAGGGAGCATATCATTATGCTTTTATTCCCAATTGATGCAAAGTGGTCCTGTTGTAACAGCAGGCCTCACAGGGAGTTTACAGAGTAATTTCTTCTGCTTTCATGTTGTAGCTCTGTGAGTATATTGGGCAAATTCTTGGCTTTCTTATTGGTGAAGAGATGGTTGTGAAAGCTCACATTTCTCAGATCCCTTAGAAGGGTGTAAAATGTAAGGTAGAGTCTCATAATACGATTGACTTGGAAAAGTTATCTACGACCTCAATGGAGAAAAAATGATGAATGATTTTTTGTGAAAATGGAATGGTTCCTAATTATCTGGTAGATCTGGACAATAAAATCCATCTTTTTGATAGATACTGTCCACATTTCTTTTTTTCTTTTGTCTTTTTAGGGCCGCACTTGCAGCATATGGAGGTTCCCAGGCTAGGGGTCCAATCGGAGCCACAGCTGCCAACCTACACCACAGCTTATGGCAATGCCAGATCCTTAACCCACTGAGCGAGGTCAGGGATCAAACCCATGTCCTCATGGATGCTAGTCGGGCTCATTAACCACTGAGACATGATGGGAACTCAAGATACTGCCCACGTTTCTAACTGCCATATTATGTGACTATTGATTACATGGCATCAGACATGATTTTGAAGGACAAAAGAGTGATTAATTCATGGAAGCAAAAAACAGAAAGTCAGTAACTCCCACCTGAAAAAAATCTTGACCTCAGTTTCCAAAAGTAAATACAAGGAATATTTGAGGCTTATCTCCAGTGCATCCAGGTAAGGGTTACTGACAATCATTATTTGCTGTATTTTAATATTTGTAAAAATGTTCTCATTGGATTCTAAAGAATTGTTGGTATTAGGAACTTGAGAAAACTAATATTCTATCCATTAGGGATTGCTCAACTCTTAATGAAAAATAAGAAAACAAAGAAAGTTTCCTTTGGAGGTCCCAAGAGAGAAGCTTCCAGAAGGACAAAGCTAATCTTGAGTGACACCTCTTGCGTGATCAAAGACTGAGCTAATTGGCCTGTGAGGACAAAGCCAGATCCATTTGAGGACCCCCACAGAGTTGCCTGATAGAGGAGAGTGAGTAGATTAAAGATACATGGAGATCACTTGGGAATAGAGATGGCCTATCTAAAGGAGGACTTTTACAGTTCAAGTAATAAAGTACCTGACAATACAAACGTCCAGTTAGCCATGCTTTGAAGTAGAAATGTTAAAGCCAATAAAATTGAATCACAAAGAATTACAGAAAAAAAATTTAAAGGAAATTTCATAAATAAAACTTTCGGCAATTAAATCAACTCAAGTAGAAAGAGGAGACATATACTGAAAAACTTGGGTTTTTGCTCTAATAACACCATCCATTCTCTGTGATGTTCTCTTAGGCTCCAGGGATTATTTTTGGTGTTAACCTCAGGACACTATTTCAGTCTCTCAAAGTTCTTTTTCTTTCAAAAACTAGAAGGCTATCTATGTCCTTTTTCAGATATATTTTAAAGCAAAAGATGGAAAACATTTCATCTGATCACGTCTAGGGAAATAAATGCAAATTAGAGCACCTATAACAATTCTGCTGTAATTCAACCAGGACTTAAGATTTTTATTGGAAATATTTCCTCTGTGTTGAAAAAGTGATCCTCTGCCCATCCTTGTCACACACTCACACACACACAGGCACATACTTCACTTCATACTCACACATTTTGGAAAGCCTGGTTATAGACAGTGAAGAAAAAAAGTCTGCTATAGAAAGAACTGGTTTTCCTGGGCTTTATGTAGGCTTGTCTCAAGCCTACGATCTCCTGAGATTCACAGGAAAGTTTTACTCCTGTTTGAGTTTCTGTTTTGGCCTCATTCACATAGACATTCCCCCCCCCCCACATCCTTGAATCTTTAGTTCTTTTCTCTTTTTTCTTCAAGCCCTTGCTCATTGTCTCTGATTTCTTCTTCATTCAAAATTTAAACCATTATCATGAGACAGGCAAGCTTAGGAGTTAAGAACATGCAGGCTTCACAGTGAGTTATGTAGATATAGATTAAAATCCAAGTCTAGAAAAACTGAACAATAATTATTAGATTACTTAGTGTCATAAATTATCAATTTCTTATATATGTAAGTACATATATATGAATATGAACATACATGAGAATATATATTTTTTATGAATATCTACCACATGAGGATTAAAGGATTAAAAACTGTAATGTATATTAAACTCCCTGCATAGATTCTAAAATAGAAGCAAATCATAAATAGTCACTGTTATTAACATATCTTGATGTCTTTTGAATCACTGACTTTTATATTTTTCCTAATGCATTTTTAACTGCCCAATGGACACTTCAACCCAGACTGAACACTTACTTCCAAAACTACATTCGCTTCCTCATTTTTAGTCTTAAACCTTAAAAGCATCTTTTCCTCTTTCTTTCATCCTTCATTCTTTCCTCCTACTTAATCAGTGACCAAGTCATAGTGCATTTCCTGAAACAGCTCCACACCTCACAAGTGCCTCCTCCCAGAACTTCAGATTTTTGCAAGTATTGTTAATCTTTGAAAGTACAACTCAAAGAATAATACTATCTCGGTTGAGAAGTTCTGATGACCACAATGAACACTGATTTTGAAAAGAGTGTAATTTTACCTATGTGTTTAAAAGGTCTTCACAAAATCTTTCTTTATACTCTAAGAAGATAGAGTCACTGTCTCCATTTTTAATTTTTTAATTTTTAACTTTTTGTTTTTGTCTTCATTAGGGCCGCACCCATGGCATACGGAGGTTCCCAGGCTAGGGGTTGAATTGGAGCTGTAGCTACTGGCCTATACCACAACCACAGCAACGTGGATCCAAGCCAGGTCTGTGACCTATACCACAGCTCATGGCAACGCTGGATCCTTTACCCACTGACAAGGCCAGGGATTGAACCTGTGTCCTCATGAATGCTAGTCAGATTCATTTCCACAATGGGAACACCCCTCCACTTTTTTAAATTCACTTATACCACAGCATCACTTGTTATGTGATTTGTGTTATTTGTTTTGCAAATATCTGGTAAATCAAAACCTGAATTTAGAACATTCCTGGATGCAAAATGTGATTGACAATATCAGTATCGAATTTTAAAATGTTTTCTTATAGTCCGTTGTGTTAAGTCAAACAAATCATTATTTTCCAAGATAATCACCTTAAAAAGTTTAAGTGAGAAATCACTTTTCGAAAAGCTTAAGAATTTACTCACACACAGAGCCAAAATTAATAGAATTCACTGATACATTCTTATACAAAAGAAAGAATATAGCTGGAAAAGGATGGGGAAAGCCCAATCCTGAAAACAAATTTAAGGTATATCATAATGCCAAGAAGTAAAAAAATCCAAATTTTCTCAGGTTTAAGTAGCCTTTGGGCACAGTGAGATAATAAAAACATCAGCTAAGATTTTGCATTCTCATTTTCCTAAAGTGAATAGTACAAAATTGTACTTTCCTCAAATATCTCTAGAGGTCTCAAGGGCTTTCTCATTTGTGCTTACAACAAAAATGCATTTCCACATACTCTCTCTACTGCCTTGCTTGGCACAGCAGTTTCCTCGAGGTTTCATTCCATTTCCCAAAGCCCTTGAGATCTCACAACACCAATATCACAGGATGCCATGATTTCCTGACCTGTGTCTTGCTTTGCCACTTAAACAGCTCTTCTGCAATAAGTATGCCAATGTTTTCCAATGAATTTAAAGAGGGATGAGGCCGGAGTCACAATTCCTAGCTTTCTAAAGCATTTCTCTTTTCTTTGATTTTTAGGTTATATTCGGCAAGTTTTCATGGGCAAAACTTTATAAGTTCTCCATTCCACATGCAAATCAACTGATGCACATGGACATCTGTGTGCTACCACTCATTTATCCAGCAAATATTGAATTCTACTTTGTCCTCAGCTGAGAATATCCTGCTATAGATGAACACGTCCAGCATTTTTATCACTTAAAGCCAAGAAAAATGGAAGAATTAAACTTGCAACATATCATATACGTTGTTTTCATTTTGCACCAATATAGATCACTTGGTATGTGAGAGTTTTATTGAATCAGTATACCATACCACAAGTAGTGACGTGCAAACTTAGCTAGATTCCAGCTTGAACAAGTCTGCAAATTGGAATTCTAAACTAGAGAAGAGTTTCTGGTAAATGATCACAAATTATATTCACTGAGAAAGACTTCTCTGTGTTTATCTGTGGGACATTTGGATACCATTCAATAAAATTTTAGTCACAACTATGGCTGTTGACAAGGCAAACAACCTAATTACATATTAAAACTATGTAAATCAATTTTAATGAAATTTAATCATTCTGCACTGCCATAAAGTTAACCTAGCAAACAACTGTGTCAATACTAGAAATCATGATTTGTTTTCTCCCATAAACAGCAAGTATAGATTTTAATTAATCTACCTATGCCTTCTATTAAATGGGCCTCCAAGGCAGACCTATGTATTGCTTGACAAATTTTGAAGATACAGCAATCCAATGATGATAATACTGGAGAAAAGTTTTCTATGAGTCTCTCATCATTTTATCTGTCTTGCCAGTGTGGAACCAACTGCCTTTCACTTTAGACTCTTTTCATGAGGATGTTTATGGAGCAAACAGCCTTGGAATACATAGTATTTTTCTTCAGTGCAAAAGATGTGTTTACTTACTGCCTTTTCCTTCCAAAGATAAGAGCAGGCACACTTATACATAGAAAACTCAGTTTCCCTAAGCTCACAGTTCTCCTGACACGCCACCCACTCTGTGTGCAATCATTCATCTGGGCCCATCTGTGTTGCTCCCAGAGGACTTAGGTTCAAGGGGAGTTGATACACATATACACATTACATGATGTGAAAATATACACATTTTCATGATGTTTACTGTGCTGTCAGTAACAAAGTTTTTTGTCATTGGCCCAAGAGTCACTGACTTCTGCCAGGATCCATTAAACTATAACAGGCTTACTTGAGAGCTTGCAAGATGGGTAAAATCCAAGACCCTTCATAGTTCAAGATGGTTGGGGGGTTGAGGGGTGAGATTGTGATGCTGAAAGAGACATAGCTTTCAACAAATCCTCATAGACTGAAAAACATGATTTAAGGAAATCATGGGGATCTTAAGGATATCAAAACTGAATATGTGGTTAAATTAATTAAACAAGAGACTGTAATTCCATGATGGTCTATGCAAGCAAACCCAAACCTAAGCCTATAAAGGTCTCGATGTTACAAAATCAAAATGCTAAGGGCAACCAATCACAAACAGACAACTAGGTTTTAAATATAGCCAATTAAATAATTTCCTTTCTTTGCTTCTATGTTAAGTCTTCCCCCTGGTTCCTGTTGGCAGATCACTCCTAACCACTTCCAGTTAGTCTACCCAATTTGAGTCCATTTTTGCTCCTATAAACTAAGTATTTTTAATACACCTCAGCTTATCCTTTAATAATATTAACCAAATTCTATGGTCAAAGAGACAATAAATAGTCTTCTACTTTATTGTCTGAATAAAAAAGAACTGAGAAGTTGTTTTAGGCCTGGTTTAGTAGAGTAGATTAAAAGGCAGGTTCTAAAAGTGGTCCCCCAAACTATTAATTCATGTTACATGTCCTTGAGGAAGATAAGGAAGAAGAAGATAAGGAAGAGGAAGGATGTGGAATTGTTTTTTCACCTGGATGACTGCAAAGAGAGGAGAACAGCATAGACTATAAGTGTCCACCATAATGAAACATTCTTTCCAAAATTATTCTTTCAAAATATACAATTCTGCATCATCCCTTGCAAGGGGTCAATGTGTTTGTTACATTGTAACTATGACAGAGACTAGCTAGTAGTTGTCAGATCTGTTTCCTTTTCCTCTTGTGTGTCTACTTCTATCATGTCTCCTAGTTTGCCTTTTGGTTGGGTCTGGCCAAATAACTGAGTTTTGAAAGATGAAATGTTAGTGAAAAGGATAAATGCAATTTGCATGCCCATGGAAATTGCTGGTGAACTTCCCAGGTATTTTCTCTCTTCTCAGATCAGTTGGCCTGATGCAAATAATCCAGTGAAGGATCCCAAAGCACTAGGGAAGGGATCAGAATATTTTTTATGGAAAGGGTCAGGTAGTAAATATATAAGGCTTTGTAGGACATATGAGGCCTCTAACACATACTACTCTTTCTTTATTTTTACAACCCTTTAAAAAAATGAAAAACAATCTTAGTTCTGTGGCTGTATAAAAAACAAAATGTAGGCTGGAATCGACCCTGGGTAGAAGACAAAAGAGGCATTAGAGGGAAGGAACCAAGACCTTTGGTACTTGCATATGATGTGAGCTGGTAATTTCTTGAGATTTTAGTTATTGCTTTTTCTTTTCTTGTAATAGTTAGCCTAACTGATTCTGTTATGATAATATTTCTGATAATTTAAATCCAATGATAAATAACCTCAGATCATGGATAATTTAACTGAATGAATAAATAAATAAATACAATTTATACTAATTCTGACCTTTAGAAAATGGTAATACCAGGTAAAGAACAGGTAATGATCTTTAAGGAGATAGAAAACAACCTAAAAGATTTACAACACAAGCAAAATAAACTGACTTGTCTGACTTTAATTTCCTGACAGTTCCCAAATGGCAGCTTTGTCCTAAAGTATTTTTATTAATGTGTTTCCATATGCTAATTACTAACATATTATAATATATGCGGAAGGATATATTAACTCGATAGTTGCTCCTTTAGAATTTTGAATATGAGCGAAGCATTTTTTAGAAATTTTTTAAAAATCCCATTTTATTTGAAATGTTGACAACTTTTCTACCCATCTGCTAAAGGTAAGAATCACTTTCACTGTGTAGCACTGGAAAGTATATCTGGTCACTTATGATGAAGCATAATAATGTGAGAAAAAAAGAATGTATACATGTATGTGTAACTAGGTCACCATGCTATGCAGTAGAAAATTGACAGAACACTGTAAACCAGCTATAATAGAAAAAAAAATCATTATATAAAAAAATTTAAAGATTTTAAAAATAATCACTTTCAATGAATGACTAGTTGCCTGACTCTCCTAACCATTAAACCAATGTCTTTCCAAAAGTGGGAAGCTCTATAATATTTTAAAATCATAATATACTTTGTGACCTAGGATGTGATTTCTCTGAAAGCTAAATGCTTATAAAATGTCAAGATAGTCCATTAGCTCTAAATCACATGTACTGTAAAGCAGTATAAATCCATTCAGGGCTTCAATACTTTAGACTTCACATTACATATATTTTTATACTCAAATTATTCTGGTTAGAAATAAATCAGTTAGAGTGATAGTCTGACATTGAGGATAGGCTAAAATATTATGCCCAAGACAAACAAGCTTTCTTGAATGTGGTCAAGGAGGTGAAATGTTTGGGTATATTGTTCTAGCCTACAAGGTTACGGTAACTTGGAAGATAAATGAAATTATCTTGACTGAAGGCTGAGGGAGAGCAAAAGGACAGCTTGCCAGTATGAATCTTCTCATTAGAATGATAGGCAATTATTCTGAATTCAGCTTTGTATTTTTCATCATGTTGGTACCATAACTAACAAAATTAACAGTCAGTGTTACTGGGGAATTATGTAGCTTTTGACTCCATAATTGCACTTTGACACACAACTTTAGCTTTTTTTTCCTCTTTTTTTTTTCTTTTCAATTGGTTGACTTTTGTTAGAATTTGCATCTGGTCCTTTATACAATAGTTTCAAGAAGAATTTTGGTGGCATTAAATAACCAATGATTACTATCCAATGATAAAGATGGATAATATCTATATATCAAACTTTGTCAGATTTTCCTTAGGTCATACACAGTAAGAAAGAATTTACTGAAGAATTATACATACACACATTAATATATGCACAACATACCCAAACATTAAAAGTTTAAATTTCCTATGGATTAACAACCTTAGAGATATGAGCATGTATATCATTGTGACTGTTAGCAAATATATTCACTCAAAAGCAGGAGATGATATGAGTCCAAATCGTGCTCATGTTAAAAGCAGTGCCACACATAGTTTGTCTTATATACTCTTACAGTTTAGAAGTGGTCTGGAATTTCAGATAAAATAACAGTAACATAGACTGCACTTTGCAAGGAGAAAAACCAATGATGAGTAAACTACATATATATTAAAAGAATGAAGGAATTAACACACAGAAATTTGGGTGTCTTCCTCAAGTTCACATCCATCGAAGTTAAGGATGAACTCCTACATAATCAATCTATTATCTGACAATATCATCTCAATGTCCAGAATAGGTGACATATCTGGGAAGAGTTTGCGGTTTCAAATGTGCTTTTCTGCTAATGTTTCACTAGAGTATGTATCATAATCTCTAAGTGTATTTTGTGAGTAAAATAGAAACTCTTTAGCAAAAATTTAAAACATATCATTTAAACCTAATCCATCACTTAAGTAGCTGCTTTGCAAAGGTAACCACAATCTGAGTCATCAGTATTTACTCTCAACTTTTATTAACAAATATGCTATTTGGAAATATGACATTCATGTCATAAAAATTCTAAAAGTCCTGTTGAAGTGCAATATTTAAATGAGGTCAAAGAACACTTAAATACCATAAATAGAAGAGTTTAAAATGGAAAATCTATTAATAAAGAAATATTTAGTAATAATAACCTATTAAAATGCAAAATTAGGTTTTCAAACATTCATTTGCACAATTAGGTTTTATAAAACTACAGCAGATTTCCCGATTTAAGTCACAAAAGCATCCTTCTTTAAGAGAGTCAATTAAAAAATATCAAGAGCTCTATTATTATCAGCTTGTCTAAAATTTTTCTAAATAAAATTCTTAATTTTCTCTTCATCCTTGCAGGTTTTAATACAGTGATTCGGCTTGGGTGAAGTTAACTCTTTCTCTACATATAAATCAGAAAGAAAAACCAATTTGTAGCTGTCAGATTGTTTGAGGGCTAATCAAAATAAAGGTGGGCATTCTATGAGCAAGAAATTAAAGGTAAAAACTTGAATCTCCAAACTACCTATTATAATAGGTGTGGAAAGGAGAGCAGGAGATAATGTCCCTAAGCTGTTAGTCATATGCCAGAAAGGAAAGGCGTAAGGACTCACACTCTGTTCCCTTGAGTGGGTGGAAGGAAGTTTAATACAGAGCTTCAGAGGAACCTCATTCCACCACAGTGATATGCTTAAGATCTTGAAAACATTTACCAAAAAAAGCTGTTAGTCTTCCTCCTCCTCTTTCTCATATCTTCCTCTTTAGGTGCAATTGAATGAATTGTAACCATTGTGATGGTGTGGGGAGGAAAGTGCAGGTAATGTATTATCACAGGACAGCATGCTCATTTTATGATGATATTAAAGTACTATTCCTAATTCTAGCAAGGTACTAATAATAAATAAATAAATAACAAATTTCAATGGCTAAGTGTTCCCTCAAATTAAATTTAATTAATTAATTTTGAACATTGTATTTGTTTGTTTGTTTGTTGCTTCTTTTAGGGCCACACCTGCAGCATATGGAAGTTCCCAGTCTAGAGGTTGAATCAGAGCTGCAGCTGCCAGCCTACACCACAGGCACAGCAACATGGGATCCGAGCCACATCTGCAAAGTACACCACAGCTGTCAGCAACACCAGATCCTTAACCCACTGAGCGAGGGCTGGGGATCAAAGCCACATCCTCATGGGTACTAGTCAGGTTTGTAACCCACTGAACCACAATGGGTACTCCCTTGAACATTGTATTTTTAATAATACATTTGTAAATAATGATAAAGACTAATATTGGGGTGAATATAGCACATTAGATCCCAAATTATTTCTCTCGTATATACCTAAATGGAAACCAAATTAAAACTATCTGAAGTAGCATCAATTTTTTAAAAAATAAGGAATGAATTTTGTTCCCTATCTCCACCCTTCACGTTCTTTATTGTCAGTTCTCTTTCTTATTTTTCCGATGTCACTTTCCTCCTCCACATATTAATCATTATGGCCATGACTAACTTTGTATACAATGTGTGGCAAGGCTTTTCTTATTATAGAACAAACTTCATAAAACAGATACAGTGTGATACCTAAGTATGTAATAACAGACTAAAAGAATTGTTTTCTCTTTTAAATCAAAGGTAGATTTATCCAAGCAAAAGAAAGATTAATTCTTCTTAGCTAATAAAATCTCATCTTCCACTGCAGCCTATATAGTATACCCCTTCTATAGATCCAGCAATTGAATTCAAGATGATTGAAAAGATCTTTACATGTTATAACAACAGCAAAAAATTCTTAAATGTTTTCTGGTATATGCAGATATTTTTTCTCTATTTCACTGGAGATTTGGCTACCTGTTACTGAGAATTTGTGGTAGGCCAAGAGAGATTTGAATATGGAAAATGACAGGTATTGTCCATGCTTATAGAGGTCAACATCCTGAAACAAACAAAGGTTTAAAAATGAAGGATCCAAGGAGTTCCCGTTGTGGCACAGCAGAAACGAATTTGACTAGGAACCATGAGGTTGTGGGTTCAATCCCTGAACTCACTCAGTTGGTTATGAGCCAGTGTGGCCATGAGCTGTGGTGTAGGTCACAGACATGGCTCAGATCTGGCATTGCTGTGGCTGTGGTTTAGGCTGGCAGCTACAGCTCCAATTAGATTCCTAGCCTGGGAACATCTGCCTGCCATGGATGTGGCCCTAAAAAACACAAAAGACCAAATAAATAAATAAATAAATAAATAAATAAATAAATAAATAAATAAATAAAAGGATCCAAAAAGACATGGCACGTCCTTAAATGCATCCTACTACGTGAAAGAAGCCAAGCTGAAAAGGTGATATACTGTGTGATTCCAACTACATGGTATTCTGGAAAAGGCAACACTCTAGGTACAGTAAAAAGTTCAGTGGTTACCAAGGGTTTGGTGTGGGGAAGGAATGAATTGGTGGAACACAGAGGATTTTTAGGGAAGTGAAAATACTCTGTATGATTCTGTATTTACTAATACTTGTCACTATACATTTGTCCAACCCATAGACTACATAACACCAAGAGTGAACTGTAATGAAAATTATAGACACAGGTAATTATGAGGAGTCAAAATAGGTTCATCAGCTGTAACAAGTGTACCACTCCGGTGGCGATGTCGATAGTGGCGGGGGGGAGGTCCTCTATGTGTGGGGACAGGGAATACATGGAAAATCACTGTACTTCCCTTGCAGTTTGACTATGAAGCTTAACCTACTCTTAAAAAAAGAAGTCTTAAAAAAAATACAAGATCCACTTTTATATCTCAAAAATTAGACAGGCTCCTACTTGTAAAGTAGTTATTGCTCAGTTTTTAAGTAGTATAGTGCAAACATGCTTGATAGACACAACTGTATCTTTTTTCTCTACCAAGCCTCAGAAAACAGGCTGTGTACTATTATTTTATACAATCCACTAAATTCTCTTTTAGAATCTATTTCAGAAATTATAGTCCCAAAAATTAATTTTAAGAATTTAAATTATATTTTAACTAGTTGGCAATTAAATGTGTAAACTACTAGATGAGAGAAGAAACTTTGCTAAATATCTATTTTCCTATTAAATGCTCTGATAGAAAAAATCTAGTTGACAACATTAATATACTTCTATTATAAATTCAAAAATAAAGTAACTTCTAATCTCAAAGCAATTCTGGCTTATAATAATTTAAACAATGTTTCAGATCTGAGTTCTCACATAAATACTAGGTCTCTCATTATGCTCTTCACAAATCAAGAATTAATTAAATATTTAAGTAATTTTTGGGGGGTGAGATGACTTTTTAGGGCTGGACCTGTGACATATGGAAGTTCTCAGGCTAGGGGTTGAATTGGAGCCACAGCAATGTGGGATCTGAGCTGAGTTGGGACCTACACCACAGCTCATGGCAACTCCAGGTCCTTAACCCACTGAGTGATGCCAGGGATCAACCTGTATCCTCATGGCTACCAATCGGGTTTGTTTTTGCTGAGCCACAAGAGAACTCTTGAAATATTTCAAAGCATAGTACTTTAAGAAAATAGCAGATACACTATGAGTTGGACCATGATAGTGTCCTTTAAAAGCAAGTTTTGTAATGCCTAAAATGCAATGGTTTCCACAAGGTATCTCTAGACAAATGGCCTTGTTAGGATGAGAAACTTGACTATGCATAGCAGAAACTGCTATTTGTCTACCAGTCTCCATTCAGTCATTATTCCATTATAATAGCATTTAACTGGGCACTTGACACTCACACCCCACCTCAAAAAACAGGCATTCCTCCACTTCCCTTAGTAGGGTGGTTATATGAAAAAGTCTTACAGGAAATGAATGAAAGTGTACAGCATTTCTTCAAGAAACTATTATCTTCTTATGGTAATCCCGAAATATCATGGACCATTTTGGATCGGGTCCATGAGGGCAACATTCCAGGTCACTGTTTACCAGTAACACAAAAGGAGTCTGAACCCATGATGGTTTTCAAGAATACAGCCAATTATTTGTCTAAACTTTTTAATGAAAGAGATATAAAATCTATTTATTTTCAGCTGCTGCTTTCTGTGTCTCTGTTACACACAACCAAGAAATTGTCTACCTGCCTAACAATAGAATATATTCAATTCAACCTAAGTAATCAATATAAGTATTCAAGAAGAAAATGTTAAGTATAATATCACCAACCAATAGAGTATTATGCGGTCATTACATATTATAACTTTGAAGATGAGAATGCCTTGTTATAATTTAGATAAAAACACAGACTTTAATTTTATGTGATTACAGATGTAAAAAGGCATAGAAAAAATTATGGAAGGAAAGTATTAAAAATACCAACTACATATTTTTACATGTGAATGTTTTAGTTTAAATATTCTAAATAAACACCAATAAATAGTAAGCAGAAATTATTTACATAGTTAGAAAAAATAACCTTTTAAATTGTATTAGAACTTTTCCATCAGGTAGCACTCACTTTTATTATGTCATTAATTTTCCTAATGTTGCCACCAGATTATCAGGTCTACTTTTCTGTCTTTACTTTTACCAAAGTGAGTTTTTTCATACTATATTCAGACATTCAGTTAATTCAATAATTTTATAGTTACTGAAAGTACCTACACTAAGATGTCTACTGATTATTTCTCCTTATTCTTCAATTTTTCTCCATTGGTTAGAGGTTGATACATTTTTACCATAAGGCTGATCTAATTTTTGTTCCCACTTCACTTTGATTTTCTCAAAATAGCCAGACTGCTTATAGATCATTAACATAGGCGCTTACACTTTCCCCTCCATATTCTAACACTTAGTGTTTTTCTCACCTTCAGTTAGTTGCTTTTCTCCTATGTGGGTCCTTGGTTCACATGTTTTCACCACTATGAAATCTAAGCAGATTTCACTAAAAGACTTCCATTCATTCATTTGTTCAAAAAAATATATACTGACCACCAGCTATTTTCCAAACATCTCAGAGGACCAGTATTCAATGATAAATAAAAGAGATTAGATCCCTTATTTCTCATAGTTAAATACAAATGAGAAAACAAACACAATTTTGAACAAACAAGATGACAGAATAAAATAAGGTTTTTAGGCCAAAAAAATGGGGATGTGAGGGATGGGAGTAGGCTTCTTTAGATTGGGTGGTTAATGGGGATGGGTTCCTCTTGTAGAAGGTAAAATTTGGGCTGAAACCTGAATAACAAAAGAAGCCATTCTGATTATATGCCTTATCTTATAAACAACTCATTATAGCAACTATTAAGCTGGACTTAAAGATTCTTGAAATCAGTGACCAGGCTTTTTCATTACTACATTCTCCAAACTTAGAGCAATGTTTGCTCTGTGTGAGGTCATCAATGACGTTTATTGAATATGTCATACACGACAATGTAATTTTTCTCTTTACTGGAAGCTTGACAAACAAAACTCTAGGATTTTTTTTTTCCTGCTCATCTATTCAGCATAAGAATCATGACTTATACAGGAACACATCGGCACAAAAGTGAGAGAGATTATGGAGTAGCTAATAAGTGCTAGACACTGCTGTTGGCATTTCAATGATCACAACCACCTTCTCAGGCAGGTTTCATGGTTCCCATTTTACAAAACTTGAAACACTGGTTCCAGAGAGATTATATAAGCTATCCAAGGCCAGAGGGCTGTTATGTGGTAACACCAGGATCTTCAACAAGATTGCTTACTCCAAACACCAACTCCAGAACACTACTGATTTTAAAAGCGTGGCCCCAGAATCAATAGCATCAACATCACCTGAATATTTGTTATTAAAACAAACTCACCAGTCCTACCTCAGACCTAATGAGTCAAGAACTCTCAGTTCTGTTTTAACAAACCCTCCAAGTGATTTGACAGTAGTGGTTTCACTCTACTCCAACGGCAATGCAGAATTTGCTCCTCTGATCAGAACTTTCTACTATTGCATAACTTATTTTTTTGATATCCACTATAAAGTTTTACTACATTCATTATGGAAAAATCATCCAGAATACTAAGTGTATTTTCAAGGGAAAAAAAATCTATTTATTTTTATGTGGGTATCAAGAGGTGGAAAGTACTAAATTATACTCCTTTGACAGAAGGTAAAGATTCTCTCCTGTCTTCCTTCAAAGACAGAATTAATGTGAAACAGTTTCAGAAATTTGTAAATAGCTTTTTACTCATCAAAATGATACTGTCTATGAGAAAAAGACAATGAGAAAGATATTTCTTAAGGTCTGCGCAAGAGATAAATCCCAGAAGGCTGAACAGAAATGTGATGGAATTTAGATGTCTGAAAATATGAGGACAAATATATTTTAAAATTTTAATAACATTCTCCTCAAATTTTGTATTATGAATCAAATTAAAATGTTAGAGCTATTTATACTGATTTTTTTAAAATGTCTCTTTGTTCAGAATAAACAGATGTGAAATAGTGCTAAATTTTGAATCATAAAACATCTTGCTTTATATTTATAAATTGTAGAAAATATAAGGCAAATCAGTATTACACAGCATTATCACAGGTTATTTCCCTGCCTGAAACCATGAATCCCTCTTCATATGACCTTAGGCAAGGGGCAAAAGAGCCATTTGTCTCAAAATTTCTTCATGCATGAAACATAAAGATGACTTTCAGTTTTGTCTTTCATATTAGAAATTAGTGAATCCAAATATAAAATATATGCTCCCTATTTTTATTTCTATAGTTATTAAGATAATCTCAAGAGTTTTCTTAATTCATGTAATGTAAAGATGACAGAAAATATTCTATGCACTTAAATATTCTAAACATTACTTAAATAGAACCAACATAATGGATGTTAGTGTTTCTCTAGATGTGGGTTTGCAGAAGGGACTTTGATGTGGGATGGTAGAGGCAGAGATGCATGGATATCAATAAACATTGATCACAGGCTGAGAACGTCAAATCATGGTGTTAAAAACAAGCAACAAAGAATCTTGAGCGATAAAGAAATAAGAGCAAAATGGGGTGAAAGATCTCAAGGGAAAAAAAATGGGATGGGATCAAGGTTAAAGTTAGCAGCCATGAAGGGAGGTAAAATAAAAAAAAAAAATAGAAGCTTGTGGTTAAAAGACAAGTTTTGGAGTCAAAGCTGCTAGAGTGGCTATATGTACAAAAATAGGTTGTTCCTAAAAGCTAGAAGCAGGTCATCTCATGTGATTTTCACAAGTGATACGCATATTTATTTTTTGGCTGCATCCATGGCATGTAGAAGTTCCCTGGTCAGGGATCAAACCTGTGCCACAGCAGTGACCCAAGCCTCTACAGTGACAATGCCAGATCCTTAACCTACTGTACCACAAGAGAACTCCAATAAGTATTTTTAAATTGCCCTGTATTTTAATTATTTCCCAATAGCATATGCTATAAAATACACAGCTTCTATGTTTAGAAACAGAAAAAAAAGTTACAAAACCACATTTTATTTTTCAAGATAACTTGCTTAGTATTTACTTTAGGACTGAATTCTTGGTATATTACCACCCATGGGCTCAAAACACTTATTCAAAAATCTATATCTTAGTTATTCCAGTTTTAAAGCGGTAGAAAGGTTCAAAATGATAAATCCTTGGGAGGAAACTATAAACAATATTTGATTCATATATACTGAAACTTGTTATAAGTAACGAATGATTTAGATCAAGCACATTTAACACTGTCTAGCAATGAACATTTATTATGGGACTATCACAGGAGATGAGGCTGTGGTAGATAGTAAACCATCAATCAGATGCGACCCCACAACAAATTGTACCTCATCAACTGCTTTAATATGTCATGAAGCTTCCAAATAGACATCACTGAACCATTTGTTAACCCCAAACTACTTTTTCACTGACAAAGCTAAAGACATTTGGTATTTTCATTTATATGTAATATCACGATGAATCGATGGGATCTAGTCAACCAAAATAGAATTTCTATAAGGATGGGCCATTGAAATTCAGACCTTAGTTTCATTACATAAATTACTCTTGATGATGGTCTCATTTTATTTTTTATAAATGTTGTAAGAATGAGGATTATATTTAGATTCTGAAAGTCTAAAAATATCAACATTATTATTATTTACAAAAGGTTTTTTTTTTTTTTTTTTGCTTAAGCACAATGGAAGGAAAATGTCCTTTTCACTTGTATATCTGTTATAAAACTAAATATTAAGACATTCACAAAAGACACTGCAAGAAGAGCAAAAATAAAAATAGCATAGTCGAATGCTCATGTACTCATATAGGCATGAAAATTACACCATTAAGAAATGCTTCTTTGTGGTACAAAAAATACTTACTGCAGAAAAGTATAGTCAAGCTTAGTCTTCTGATATTAAAGAATCCCGTTTTACCATTTTGCCACATTGATTGGTTATGAACTTTGTTTATCTCTGCCATTTAATTGAGCTTATTTCTCTCTTCCACAAATATGCATAGTTCTGTTTTATTTTCTGTTCTTCCTTAGACTATAAGGAGCTTGAAGGTATAGAGAACCTACCTAGTTTATTTTCTACTCCATGAGGTCCCTCTCAGCTGAATGTACATTTCTTTTATGTGTTGTATTGCTTTATAGCAATCTTTCAAACAGGGGCTTTACAAAACCTACATAGATATAAGAAAATTATACAATACTTATTTTAAAGTACTGTGTTTTCACATTCTAGTATTCAGATAAATATTTGGGAGGTATGACATATATTTCACATGATAAATTGGATAGCTGAAAGCCAGATTCTCTTGCTAGTTAGACCTTTGAAAATGCTCCTGTGTAGTCACAAGGAAGACTGAGTTACAAGATGTCTTAAGGAAATGCATTATTTCTCCTGTGAAAGTAAATCAAATTTGGAGGATTTGGAAAAAAAGGCTCCAGAGTGGATTTTTTTTTTCTCCAATTAGAAATAAGTGTTTAACTTGATGATACTTGCTTTTAAAGTTTCTATTAGTTTTTAGATAACAGTCTACCATGAACCCTATGTCTTGTAGGTTCCTGCTGAATGTACCAAACCACAAAGCACAACTGTCCCCTGACTCTGAGCCATATCTATGGCAGGTCACATAGGAGTTAAGGAGGTCAAGACTACCTTTCCACTACTTATTCCTCTTGGAAGGGATATGGTATGTTTGCTGTTTGCTATAAAAGATGCTGAGGCCCTGACCTTTGCTGTGTCTGTGCTCTAGCACCATCTGGCCCTGTTGTGTCACCCTGTGGGACTTGGGGACAGGGGACATGGAGCTATCACACCCATGCTCCTGCAGTTTACCATGCTGTGCTGTGAGTGTACAATTTGTTAACGGGTTTGTTCTGTTTCGCTGGGTCATCTTTCTTGTCTTGACTGGAGTTCTGGCAAAACAATCTGCTTGCTGGCTTAGTCATTTCTTTCAGTCTTGTTCCTTGTTGCCATCCTTTATGAGGCTGGGGATCTCTTGATAAATGATGGCATATCTTATGCAAATAAAATGATATATACTTTTTTAACATACTACTTTAGAGGAAATTTCTCAAACAGAAATTTTGAAACATATAGAAGGCAGTTGTTATCTAATTTTACAATTACTACTATTAATACTTCCAGAAGTATCTTCAAATGACTTAACAGCATATTCAACAAGACTCTGCTTTATTTCCATTTTATATAACCATAACTTGACAGTTGAATGGGAACACAGAGATAATATTCTTAGCTGTTGGTCATGACAATCCCTTCAAACATCTAGTGTAATATATGTCAATGTCCACAAAATATTTATGTGATTTTTTGCATGACTATGGTCATTAGGAGATGATAACTGAATGATGTGAAATATGAGTTTTCCTAAAGCATCAATTAATTTAGCTTAGTTTTATTTTCCTTTCTTTATCCTTCTTCCCCCCCACCCCCCGCCCCTTTTGGTGGGACACACATTTAAGCACCAAGGGCAACTCTCCCCTTTCTCTCTGCAACATCAGACTATCATCTTTTTTCCATCTTTCTGCATGACTCTGAAAGAAGTTATCTGATTTTCTCATTTTCCAGGCTAATTTGCCCCTACTTTTCTTTTTTTTTTTAACATTCTTCATAAGAAAATTGTTCCAAATGTCTCCTTATTCACCATTGTCTATATATGTTCTTCATTCCACTGTTGAAAAAAAGCATAACCTCCAGACTATTTCCTTCCTAAAATCTGCATATTATATGAGTATAGCCAAAATGTGGATTTGCCTACATTTCCTTAGCATTCATATCATACTGCCTGTTTAAATTAGGATACTTTTCACATGAAATGATTTTTAAGTCATTGAAAAACTGAATGGTTTAAGTCATTTAAAATTAATCTAAAATGATTATATTTTTGAGGCTAGACTTTCTCATGTTGGGCTCCAACCATTATCATTCACTAGCAATATATAAAAGATTCTTATTAAGTATTGGTATGTAGGATCAAGGAATGATTTTTTAATGAAGTTCTGCTTCTTATGATGTTTGAATTGTGACACTATTGACCATCATTCTTAAATTTTGAAAATACATTTTCTTCATGTAATTAAGAAGAAAATTGATTAAGTTTTGTACTTCAAATATTGAACTGGAAAGAAATCTTAAAATGGAAGTTATGCACAGCTAATAAGCAAATATGTGTGTGTGTGTATATGTACCTATAATTCAAGTAAATGACTAATAAATTAAAACAAGGAGTATATTTGCATATCAAAAATTTTAAATTATAATTTTCTATACTTTTAAACATGCATTTTATTAGGCATTCAAATGAAGTTTTGGCCAACATGTAAATTTGTAGTCCTTTTGTAATGCTTTTTGGTGTTATGAATTGAGAGCCTTAAAATGATCATACCTTTTGACACAATAATTCTACTTCTAGGAACTCTGCCCAAGGAATGATCAGATTTGTGCTCACAGACATTTACAGAAGAATAACAGTGTAAAATTGGACATAAAAATAAAGTAAAAGAAAATTAGATAGAAAACATACATGTAAGAAAACAGTAACAGTATGTATTCTAAATTACATATATGCTTCTTATGATGTTTGAATTGTGACACTACTGACAATCATGGTATATTATGTAGTGTAATATACATGTTTACTAGTATATGTATGTATGTGTGTGGATATAAATAAACAGCTTTTATATATTTTTTCTTGGTATTCATATGCATGTATGGCAGGTTTAAATATGGAAATAGGGAAAATAAATATATGGGGACAATATGAAAGTCATTATTCATTGGAGGAGGGGTTATGGTAATTGGGGTTCTCTTTAAGCTTTTCCCCTTATTTCCAGCATTTCTACATTGATCAAGAGCTATTATTCATATGAAAAATAAATTGATCTGGGCCTTTGAGCTTACTTAGGATCTAACCTCTGCTAACATGCTATGATAATCACTAAGACTTGTAAACAACTCCTATTTGCCAGACCAGGGATCTTCAGAACATTCAAACAAAAGGTTCAGTGTCACCAAAAATTCATTACTAAAATATTTTTTCAAGCTTTCCAACACGCTTTGTTCTTAGTTACCTAATATTCCTGCAATTATCTTTAAAGACACAAAGTACATTTCTCAACTAGTCAGACATATATTTTCTACAATATGCTAAGGCGCAGTATAATTGAATCTTCAGTAATACTCTGATCACTCACCATTTAAATCCACATAGCTTTTCTCACTATAGTTATTCAAGCTAATGCCATGCCTTTTTGATCAAGGAACAATTATGCTTCCTTCTCAACTCCTTTCCAAATGTTTTAATATTAAATTAACTCCCAGGAAAGCTTGATTAATAATGATGTCTTCATACCTCAAGTGGCACTCATGCTTAAGAAGATAAGAAACTTACTCAACGTGAACTGCTTTGGCCCATAGACTGACTAAAATGCAGATAAAAGTATATAATCTAGGCTATAACTTCTATTTATGAATATAGCCTGATAACTAACTCCCAAACATTCAAAAGGTAGTTTTTAAATTAGTTTTTAACTTAATCTAAGGGAAAAATTGGGTAAAAATGGCATAATCAGACTTCCTTCTCAACATACTCATGATTTTATTAACTTTATTATTTGCATATCTAGAAAACAATGAACTCAATTTAATCTACAATATATTGACTATGAACTTCTGCTAACTGGTTCCTTTTTAACTTTAGTATCATAATAGTTCACATTTTTAATGAAGACCCTTACCTGCTGCAGTATCCTGAAATATGAAAATATATGAGTTTTACATATACATCCTACTACATATAAAATAGATAAACAACAGGATCTACTACATGGCACAGGGAGCTATGCTCAATATCTTGTGGTGACCTGTAATTGAAAACAATCTGAAAAAGTGTGCATATATGTATATATGTATATATATATATATAGAGAGAGAGACAATATATATAAAAGAATATATATATACACACATATATGTGAATGTATATATATGTACAAATATAAATAACTCAATCACTTTGCTTTACATTTGAAACATAACATTATATTTCAATTAAAAAAAGAGTTTGCAGTATAACATTAAATTCAGTGTCTCATTTAAGAGTATTCAAGGTTATTTCCCAGATTTTAATATTAAGGCTGATTGGTCTGTTTGTAATATTTCTGTTAATACTAAAACTTCATTTATCAGAAAACCACATTCTCAATCATAGCGGATAACAGGAAATTTTCATTTGTGAAGTTTTTGTTTTCCTCCTCAAATAGAAGGGGAAGAAAAAAGCATTTGGAGGGAAAAGGTCTCATCTCACCTGAAATCCAACAAATTGTATTGGATCCATCAATAGAAGACTCCTGTTTCATGTACTTTTTAAAAAATGTCTAGATTCACCTGAACATTTAGGCATGATTTTAAATCTAAAACTCTATACAAACTACTTTTACATAGCCTCAAATAATTAATGCATAGCAAACATTCTATTAGGCAATTTAAAGGATTCAAGCAATTGTCAATTAGTTACACGACAGAGGATACCCCTGTCCACTTTTCTGCCCTACCAATTTTCCAAACATCCATTTACAGTGATATTTAGTAAATATCCTAACTCAGTAAGTGCATATTTTTTAAAATAATGAATGTTATTGTCTATTTAAGGTACATATAAGCAACCCCCTTAACTGAGTCCTGACTGGAGAAGAGCACAAAGCTTCACTTCAAGAAAAGCATCTTGCACCCTGTCTCAATAGTGTTTTATCCATTCCTTGTGTGTTTGGAGGCTAGAGAAGTTACTTTTTTTCCTTTCTTAGTGTTTAACTCTTGACACCTCAAAGTACTTCCATAAGCATCTATGATTTTTTTTTTATCTTTTAATTTCTTTAAATTGTGTCTTGATGAACAGGGAAAACCTGAGACATTGGAATTGAATACTTAATATGGTAAATACAAGGTTCACTGGTAAACCAAACTTATCAATTGTGATAATGACAGATAATTTTATTCAGGCTACACTATAATCCTCCGAAGAACTTCCACTCTTTCTCCATGTTTATGTATTATTCAGACTAATAGTGACCCTGAAGTAGAAAAAGCTTCTTGTCTCTTAAAACTTTTATTGAGAGGAGTTCAAAATGCACGCAGTTAAGTGCTCTTCTGTGTGCATTTAATGTAGAGTGAAAAGCTGTTTGGTGCTCATTTTAGATTCACTGGCAACAAGACAGACAAGAAAGTGTGTGCTAGGAGTCAGGAAGATATATATGAAAAATTAAAAGTTTAAAATTAATTTGAACTTATAATGTAATGCGCCACGTGGAAGGCTAAAAATCAATTTCCAAATGGAACAGCTTGAAACTTTTTCTTGCCATCTGGTTTTGGACCTGGCGCTTTCAATTCCAATTTTGCCCTTGTGAATACTCCAATTTTATATATACTATATGGGAACGATAATCATCATGCCACCTAAGCATATCTTGTTGGATTTCCTAAAAATATGGTTATTTTTGTTTTTTCCTACACTATCAGTATTTCCCAAATGTCTTCTTAATCATGGGTGCACCTGTCTTTATTTTAAACCAGATGTGTTATTAATATTTGATTTATTAGCCTATTGACTAGTGATTGCATTTTATTTGGCTAAATTTTTTTAATGCATCTAACATTTGTACATTTTTAATGAGCCTAAAATACAGACTGATTAATTCAAATGAGGAGGGGAAAAAACGATTTGGATATTTGAGTTGTAAAGTAAAAGAAAAAGTAGGGCCCAACATATAGACATGGGATTAAATAAGATCATGCATGGAAAACACTGACACAATGCTGGCATACAGAAATCCTCAGTAAACGTTAGCAATTAACTTTTTGTTTTCTCTGTGTGCGTGTGTGTGTGTGCGCGCGCACGTGCTGATGCTAATAAGTAAAAGCTTTGAGGATATTTAATTTTTTTGAAGAAAATATTAAAAATTTTTAGCTGCTTTACATATACTATCCCATTTGTTTCAGACAAAATAACACAGTGAAAATGCTGAGATTACAGAAGTCAAATAACTCCCTATTTAAGTCAACAGCTAATAAATGGCAGAGATGTAGGCAGAAATTTAATGTCTCTATTATTCCTTGATGATGCTCTCAAAAAGTTTAGCAAGTGTGCGCTCCCACACCACATTATTTTAATTAGCTTTATATGCATCTATACAATATTGAAGGAAAATGTTTACAATCAAAATTACAAGCGTTTAGGCTACAATAGGATGCATAAGAATGTATCTTCTCAGTACATCTACTGATCATTAGTTCTTAATAATCTAGTCAGATCTAATTGAAATGAATGACAGTTACAAGTTGAACTGACTTCTAGCAGCTTCATCGCATGCTTTTAAACTTAATTATTAACGAGTCAAAATTTTTACTTTGGAAAAATATGCTCCCACTTCCCAATTACTTAAGTCATGTACCCATTCACTTGCCTAGATTCTTCAAACAGATGAATAAAATCATGCATATATATATATATATATATATATATACACACACACACACTCATATATGGAATTTAAATTTATAATAGTATATCTTAAAGATCATCCAATAATGTAATTATGATTTGGAGAACTCTTTTAAGAATATATATATTGAGGCCTCAAGAAACATGTTTGTCTCTCTATGCAACTTCTATAAAAAATGTATAACATAACTGAGAAATAGCTGATAAACGTCATAACCACATAATTTTATACTTACACAGTTAAATGCAACAATTATAAAAGATGGACTATTTATACATAGGGTAAATTCATATATACTTTTTCTTTTTTTTTTTTCCTTTTTAGAGCCATATCTGCAGCATACAGAGGTTCCCTGGCTAGGGGTCGATTCAAAGCTATATCTGCCAGCCTACACCACAGCCACAGCAACGCCAGATCCCTAACCCATTGAGCAAGGCCAGGGATTGAACTCATGTCCTCATGGATACTAGTTGGGTTTGTTACCGCTGAGCCACAATAGGAACTCCCATACGTACATTTATATACTAATTTATATACACACACAAACTAATTTATTACAGTGGTAATTCAAAACCACTTAATTTTGATACAAATTATTTTGAACTGTCAAATCACTTAAGAAGATCCTTTGAACAACACAAATTATATAAGGCAAATAAATAACTTTTAGTGAAAAGTTTTCAGTAACGCGACATTATACATTATTAAACTCGTCACAGTAAGAGATCAGATCATGTGCTTGAACTTTTATTCTAGCACATGCTTTTGTGTTGCTGATTTTTTTTTGTCTTTTGTCTTTTTAGGGCTTATGGAGGTTCCCAGCTAGGGGTCTAATCAGAGCTGTAGCCACCAGCCTACAACCACAGCCACAGCAACTCCAGATCCAAGCCGCTTCTGAGACCTACACCACAGCTCACAGCAACATTGGATCTTTAACCCACTGAGCGAGGCAAGGGATCAAACCCACAACCTCATGGTTCCTAGTCGGATTCATTTTTGCTGCGCCGTGGCAGGAACACTTGATTTTGATTTTAAGCTATGAAAATGTAAATCTTGCAAATATAAGGAGACAGGAATTCTACAGAGTTCTACAGTGTGAAGGATATCTGCAAAATTACCCAGGTAACTGGCACTATGTTTTGTTCCCTAAATACTGAAGTCATCATGCAATTTATCTTACCAAGACCTGCAAGGGCACTTGTTTGCAATTCTGTAAATTCTAGTTCACCCTCTGCCTGCCTTTTAAAGCTACACTTAACTGATTCTGCTGTTATTTCCCACTAATTCTCAACATGCTGCCTATTGGAATTAGATTGGTTACCTGACTGTCCCCCAAATGAGAAACACTGTTGGCCTGGGTCAAGTGCTGGCTTTAAAATATACTACTTGACAATTTTATTCAAGTTGCTGCTGTCATATGACAAATGAAGATGTTAAGACTAACAGTATGTTTTAGATAGGGTTGATGCAAGCATTACGTTACAGAAAAACAAATTTACATAACACAGAGCCTGGCACAGAAGGACAATGTGCTTTAAAAAAGGGAAAAAAAGGAGTTGCCGTCATGGCGCAGCGGAAACATATCTGACGAGGAACCATGAGGTTGCGGGTTTGATCCCTGGCCTCGCTCAGTAGGTTAAAGATCTGGTGCTGCCGTGAGCTGTGGTGTAGGTTGCAGATGCGGTTCTGATCTGGCATTGCTGTGGCTCTGGTGAAGGCCGGCAGCTGTACCTCTGATTAGACCCCTAAGCTGGAAACATCCATATGCTGCAGGTGCAGCCCTAAAAGGACAAAAGATACACACACACACAGGCACACACACACACAAAAAAAAAAGGAAAAAAAAAACTTGATCAGCTCTATATAGCATATAGCTCTATATCTCTGTTCTCATTATTGTAGTTATTATCATTTAAAAAAATTTTTCCCTTTTCTATTTACCTAATTATTCAAAGCCTTAAAAAAACTAGATATAAATAATTTATAGCTCTTTTATGGTACTAGTTGTTTTTCCAAATGTATCTTTATGCCTATCTTCTCTGATCATTTAAATTCTGTTTCTCTGGGGAATATCCAGTAAAATATTTGTTTGAATGCATGAATGTCTGCATTTTTGGTTCCCTACTGTACAGTATAAGCATGGTAGGAGCACATGCTAGATGGACATAAAAACATTTTACTATTAGTATAGTACATGTTGTTCTACAATGAATGTACAAATTGGCATCACAGAATCTTTGGGGGCCTTGAGTGGACATGTACAATGAGCAAAACTCTCCAACAGTACATCAAATTTAATTCATCACACTTGGTAATCAACAACCTTAGCCACAAATTCCTGCAAGTGCCTCTCTGCACTGCTCCATGCAGTCCCTAAACAGGAGTGGGACATTCTGTTAGATAAATGGAAATCTGTACAGGTTAGCCAGAAGCAATGTTCAGGCCCCTATGGATTCTTGAAGGCACTTCAGTTACATTCCTGATTGCCCTAAAATAAATTCTTTATTAGCTGTCAACTATTACATTAGAGATTTCATGATGCACTCCTGTCTCTAGAACATAATCTTGGACTTTACTCAGCGTGGTAACTACTACTTTGATGACAGAGCTTTTGACATAGATATGAAAGGGATTCTACCAAGCATATGTAGGGTCTAACCTAATCATTTATGTGGTGAACTCTTCATAAATTGACAGAAGGAATGAATTTCTGTGCTTATTCTGGCAACATGTCAAGACTTATAAATTGGCAGTACTGAATTAACTTATTAAATTTTCATATTTTCTTGAATAATAATACCAGGCAAAACTGTTCTCATGTGAGAATTATCAAATTTTGGCATTCATTTTGTATAGATAGAATTCAAGAAGCAGCCATTCAAATAACTGATTCATAAATGTACAGAAATTTTGTTGTGTCTGCATGGTGTTAGTTGAATAACAACCCTGTAATTCCTACCAAAAAACTCCATTACATAATGAAATCTGAAGCAGATACGCTAGACTTAATTTGATGTGTAGTTTTTTTAGTAGAATTTAGCCTCGATTTCAAATTGAATCTGTTGTGTATAAACCACACCATGCCTACTTTCTCCCTATTATCAAGTTTGCTGCTTTTCCTTTCTAATCCTAGAATATAAACTGATTCCTAGACCATAACCCCATGTCTTTCTACATACCAAAGTTCCCAAATTGATTATCTGAAATTTATTTATTTAGTATTTTTTGACCATGCCCGTGGCATGCAGAAGTTTCTGGGCCAGAGATCAAACCCATGCCATAGCAGTGATAGGCTAGATCTTAACCCACTGAGCCACCAGGAAACTATAGAAATTTATATTTAAAGGTGAGTTTAATAAAATATACACACACTCATATTTTTAGTGCTTTCGATAGACCAAGTTTTGAATACCTACTTAATAAATGGCTTTCAAAAACCCAATGTGGAATCAGTATAGAAATCTCTTTTTGTGTGTGTGACATATATCATTTTTAAGGTGCTCAGGACTTTTGATCTTTGATCTAATTTTTACATTATAACTCTAGAAATGTGATTCTTCAGTTATTTTTTTAAAATTCTACTCCTGGAGAAAGGTAACCCTAAGGACTGTTGTGGCTAAATAGCTGAAGGACAGTTTTAGATGAGGCCACAGGCCCTGATGGATGCTGAGGTCTCTGAACATGTAATGGCCTTTAGATGTAATGTACTTATTTTCTCTCCTTTTCAGGAATATTATCTCTTGTTTGGATGACCTTGGTTTCTTAACTGAAGAAAAATCTTTAACAGATAAAAGACACCCAGTCTTAACTGATCAAGGTCAGTATTTGATTCACATAATCTTTAATCGATGTAAGAAAACAGATCTTATTGTAAACTCTCACCACTTTCTGAATTTCTATTTTGAAATTTTAATTCTTTATCAAGTAACAAGCCTGTGAACATAATTGCATTTTACTTTCGTTTTTCTTTTTCTTTTTCCACACGCAAGTAACTTTGAAGGTTGAAGGTTTGAATTTGAAGACTAAAAACCCAAAATTGCTCTCAGGTGGAGGCCTAATGTTAGCCATGATCCATCCTGAAGCAAAAATTTTATGGCTCAGTTGTAAACCCTTTGAAAATGTAGTTTATAATGGAAGTGCTGACACTATCTTAACTATAGATTCGTGAACCCTTATACTAATATATTTAGGCTATTTCATTACTGTTGATTTATCCCACTTTTAAAAATTAAATAACCTCTTAAAAAATCATTATTTCCTTTTGAAGTTCCTGAACAAAATTTTCTTTGTGGAATTAGGATTGTGAATCTTCTCCTTGGAGTGAGAGGGAGAGAAACTAATGGAAACACACATATAGGAACCTGCACACATAACTTACAATGGCAGTGTGAGTCCATATTTTTTCAATTCACACTTTTCACAGGTATTTTCTGACTTTATGAAGTATATAAAAATCCTGAAGCTATATTCTTCAGAATGGATTAGCACTCTACTTCCTGGGCAGTAGTCTCCCCCATTTCATATAAAGATGCATATTTTATTTGTAAGCCAAATATAAAGAACTTCTTTCTACCCATTTTCTAACGTAAACAACACTTCAAAACTCTTTCTAATTTTTCTCTCATTTATCATTCAATAAAAATGCATTTTATGTAAATATTGCTTAACATTTCAGGGTGTTTTAATCACATGGGCACACATACATTACATTAATAATATGTAGACAATTAAAATACAATTTTGAAGTTAAAAGTGAAACAGTAAATTAGAATGAAAGTTAGAAAAAAATGGCCATGGTTAAGATATAATTAGGTTATAATTTCTAAGACTAAGAAAAGTCTATTATTCTCAAGTACCAAGTTTTTCTTATCAAACTCTCACATACATTTTTCTGAATTTCTCAAATGCTGTTTTTCAAACAGCACTAGAGAACACAAGCAAAAATTTCAACAGATCTTAGTATGGTTGTTAAGCATACTCCTTGATTTCTGTATTTAAAAAATACTCTCATAATCCTTTGAAATTAGAGAAAAAAAAACATACACATTTTAGGCTTGGCTTTGGAATTTACTTTTCAATTGTAGGGAAGATAAGGTATTAAATCTATTTATTGCATACAAATGGAGATTAAATAATTTAAACAAATGAAAAACAGAACTAGTGATTATACACAGCACAAAGAACATTCTACATTTTGCATGAATATTCATACTGTTCAGTTTCCAGATCCACAATCTCACATTATAAATTACTTTTGAACAACAACATTGCTTTCTTTTTTCCTTACTGCACTACTTCCTACATGAGTCTGCCAGAATTTTCCAAGTTTTAAAATACTATAAATACATTCATATTTTTCTACAACTAAAACTGAAATTCAAATGATATAGTAAAAGTATAGTGATAACAATGATTTCCCAACATTAGAAAGGTAAGATATAGCACATAACTAAAAGTAAAAAACATGTAATAACACAAAAAGTCATAAAATATTTTATTCCCAGTCTTATTTTTCAGATACTTCACTCATTCATCAAATAATATTTATTGAACATCTATTAGGTGCAAGATTACATGTTAAAATTTATGAATCAAAGACAAAATTTCTCTTCAAAAAATAAATTAAAATAAATAAATGTTCTACTTTAAAAAAATTCTCTTCAGGAGTTCCCGTCGTAGCGCAGTGGTTAACGAATCTGACTAGGAACCATGGGGTTGCGGGTTCGATCCCTGCCCTTGTTCAGTGGGTTAACGATCCGGCGTTGCCGTGAGCTGTGGTGTAGGTTGCAGACGCGGCTCGGATCCCATGTTGCTGTGGCTCTGGCGTAGGCTGGTGGCTACAGCTCCGATTCAACCCCTAGCCTGGGAACCTCCATATGCCGCGGGAGCGGCCCAAGAAATAGCAACAACAACAATAACAACAACAACAAAAAAGACAAAAAAAAATTCTCTTCAAATAACTTACAATGTGGCAAACATATAAGACATAGACATGTAAAAACTGACAAATCCCTTCTAATCTATATAAAATGCCTTAGCATTGAAAAGATGAAATATTATTTTCAGCACATGGTTGAGGGACATTTGAACTGGTACTCGGGGCTGGTACAGTGGTAAAGGGATCTTCCAGAAAAAATACTAATGGCAAAATGGTCCCTTTATATTCTTTAAACCAGAAAATCTTAAATTACTTTGGTGTTGGTGAAAGAGCAAATCATCAATATTCAGATTTTATTAATGAAAACCTTTATTTCGTATACAATATCAAAGAAATGTGAGATACTGGATTATGTGAGGTTCTTGCTAAAACAAAGTAAATTTTTTACTGGCTCATACAACTGGGCAAGAAATCAGAAGCAATGTTGTAAAAAGGGGCTTATAGGTAATGGGGACCAGCGCAGAGTTAAATTTTTTTTTTTTAATTTTAAGGGTAAAAAACAAAAAACAAACAAACAAAAAAACCCCAAAAACCTCAAATTCCAAAGAAAAAATTTAGAAACTGTTGAAACTGTCAATATTTTATACAGGGCCATGCAAATAAGTACATGAAATCTAAAATAGCACTCTGAGTATTCTCATGTCACTAGTTCAGCAGACCCTGAAGTAAAATAACATAATGCCATAGAATGCTCATAATACATTCTAACCCTTCATAGAATGCGGAGAGAGAACTGCCAGAGAGGTTTTCTTTGCTTAGCAAAAATAGACACAGACAACCGGCTGCTGTGATTTATATAAAAGGAAGCAACTATGAATGTTCTGTGAAAGAATCTTATGAATTGTCAAAAGTTTTGATAACTTCATGTTCTGCTGCCATAGTTTAACTCATATAACATAGCTGAGATGCCTGAGTGACCTCAACAGACTCTTTGCAGAGATGTAAGTGGAGTCAATGCTGAGTGAAAGAGTTGGGTGGGCATTAACAAGAGCCGGGATTGGCCCCGCCCCTTACCTTCATGAGTGGCTGCTCTGATTGGTCACTGTTTCTGCGGGCCCAGAGTTTGTTCTCACTACCGTCCTTTGGTGCCAGCTTCACCCACCTAACACTTTTACACTCATTCTTCTACTTATACATATTTACCTTCCATTTTAAAACTTTGATAGTAGTTCTAAATATAGAAACATAGCTGAAACTCTAATTTCCAATAGCAGATTTTTTTTAATGACATAATTTTAAATTCCCTTCAAGTTACACATATCGACCCTCAACAATGCAAACATCTCTGTAAAAGTTATGCTCATTGGAATAGAGCTGTTTACCTCTTTTAGACTTTCTTCTCAGTGAGAATAATTGAATGCAAAATAATGAGGTCCTTTAACCCTAATGAAGGTGATGTCCGCAGTGTATTTAGAATTTCTGGCTAGTTTATCATGAATACAAACTTACGATCATTTATGCTATGTTCTGAACTAATCAGATGAGACATCTACCTTCCCTTGAGGAGTTCATATATTGTGATTAAATAGAAACGCATGTGCCTGAGGGAAAACTTGCTGGCCTACTAACCTATATTTGAGATTCATGTTCATTGATGAGCTTAAAAATCCCTTGGTAGCCAACTATAATCAGCATTTTTTCTGATCGCTCTAACAAGTCAACTTAAAGATACCTGTTTTGAACTGCTCGTCTACATGCTGTCTGTACCACTCCGCACAGGCCACAGCGATTCACTGATCAATGATGCTCCTCCCCCGCCCTGACCCCAACCCCTTCTCTCAGAATGGTGGCCCCTGTTAATACAACAAAAATGGAAATTGTCAGCGTGGGCAGGTTGCCATATGGAGGTTGACAGCTGCTCAATCAGATTAAGACAAATGCACACAGGCAATGTGAGTGCAAAAAAAAAAAAATTAATTTCAGAAGAAAACTCTGCTGTTTTGTTATTACTACTTTTCCCAGGCTTTTCAGAAATAAAACATCAAGTATTAAAGATTGTTCTCTAAATCAGATAAGCTTGAATCAGTATCAATATAAAGCAAATTTTAAAGAGTAACCTTCTTTAAAATTTTGTGTTTTGAACCTTGATCCTCTTCACTTCTGGTGATAGCGTTTAATTCAAGAAGCCTCATTCTCCCTCTCCATCCCACCCAATATAGACATATACCTCTGCTAGGTATTCTACAAAATAATAAAGGCCTATCTGTACTTCTGGAAAAGAAAATAATGTGGAAAATCATAAAAATATACTTTAAAAGACTGCATAATATGCTCAGAGAGAAGTAAAAGAATTTTGCAACCCATACAACCATTAATAACCAAGCTCACGAATAAATAAATATTTACAACATGTACATATGCATATCAAGGTAAAGCTACTTTGCAGGAGCTCAGAATCTGTGGAAAACATTTATGCAGTGCATATACAGTGACAAAGAGAGGCACTAAAAAAGAAATAATTTTCAGGTAAAGAACAGTCAACACGTTTAAAGTTATCCAGTAACTTGCTTGACCTTCCTAAAATACACAAGACTCTTTTAACAATAAATGAAATGTGTTGCCATGATTGCCTGTTCCTGAACTTGACTAAGTCATATCATCACTGTACGGCAGAGCTAGCAAATTTCTAGCTGAGGTAGTTAGAGCACATTGGAAAAGGTAGTCATATATTCAAAGATGAAACATTTCAGAACTGATTTACAAATAAAATCCAATATATCTGTACTGAGAGCTGTGTGCAATGAATAAACACCTACAGACACATGCACTCTGAATTAAACTTTTCTGAATGGGGTAACAATTTTTCTAAAATCTTGCAGCTATCTAATTTAATCACTGGGTATCTAAAGGCTTCAAAGTCTACTGCTAAAGTTCATCACAGGAAATGATACTTTTACATAATAGCAGTACCTATGGTTTTGGAAAAATTTATATCAGGAAGTATATTCCTAACATCCCCTAGAGTTGATAAAACCATACATCTCTAGCTCCCAAGCCACCAAAAAGCTTCCATGCAGGAGAACATAAATAAAGCTTGCATTTTGCAAAAAAAAAAAAAAAAAAAAGTCCATTGATAATACCAAGAAATACAGTACTGTGGTGATATAATTTACAAAGCCCAGAGATAATATGCAGCTCCCATTCCTTAGGGCTGCAACGGCACCAATCATTGAAGCTAAGTGCCTGTTAGAACTTTTCCTTCTAAGGTACAGTAGATGGAAGATTTATAATATACTTAATGTAACAAAAGGAGAAACAGAAAGATCAAACTCAGACTCATGGATTTAGAAAATCTTGCTTAGATGCTGTGATAAATTATTAAAACTTCTTGTTAATGTTCATGCTTCTCTCTAACCTCACACTATAACATGGACAGAGAAGCAAAGGTGAGCAGACCCAGAAAACATTTCTAGAACTGAGATAAAGATATTAGGTGAAAACAATGCCTCTCCCAATAAAATCCTTAGATATCTTTCATCAAGATTTTCCCCCAAACATGTACATACTGTCTAGAAAGTCTCTCCTGGGATAGTTACTGCAGCATCATTTTGGCTTATAGCATTCATAGAACAGGTACCCTGGTAACTTGTGTTAGTGTAAACAAATGGCATTCAGGTAAAGCAGAATCAAGCAAACTTTATAAAAAGACAGGTCCAAAGTCTCAAAAATTCTCTCTCATTCCATTATAATTTTTTGACAGCAGAAGAAAATGGATTACAACACTCAAAAGTATTGACTGCCTTGTTCTCGTTCAGCAGATTTTTTTTCAATAAAGTTAATGCAATTTATCTTTATTAATACATCAACACTGATGGAGTCAGCCAGAAAATTAGTGTTGGTGGCACTGCATTTCATAGCATCCCTCTGATCGGATCACAAAATCTGCTACCAATTCAGGGATCTAGTATAGTCGGAACCCATTTCTTTTCTGAAAGAATGCAGCTTCCTAAGGCTAACACATACATCCCTGCACTAGAGCAATATGCATCTGGCCCTATATCCTCCTCGCTGAAAACAATCCTCATAATGCTTTGAAAGCCCACAAAACCAAAATTTGCAAAAATATATTTATATCAATAACAGAGGAAAAAAACTCTTCTTCCTAGCCACCTATACCACGCATCCTCTTTCCTGAAATACAAATCTGGTTTTAAACAGAACCAGTTCCTCTGCCGTCAGCTGTCCTCAAGGTCCCGTTGACCAGCCTTGCTAACTCTGTTTAACACCAAACTTTCATCATCACTTACCCCCTTTCCAAGGTTTTCCTTTCCAGGGGGTCCGAGTCAGCTTGCTCAGAGTTGGTCCAGAGAAAAAGAACATCAAAATGAAGAGAAGTTCAAGCCTAGTAATTTTCCCCACTTTCTCTGATGATAACATTTCCACAAGTTAATGTCACAAAATTTCTCACATCCTCTTCCCTCCTGGTTATTAAAAGAGCATTAATCATTGAAAAACCTGAGGTAGGTGTTGTTTTGCCATCTTTAGCAGCTGAAGTAGCAGCTCCCTGATGTAGCCCTGAGCCAAGCTACATTTCTCACGATCCGGCTCTTTCAGCATGCAGTCAGCACTGCTTCTGCTCCAGGAGCTATAAAATAATTTCTGATCTCCACTTTGCTTTCAGTGGGAATATATTCCTCAGCGTACTGGGTGAGCTTGATTGAAAATGATAAAAACAGTAATGTCTGTGTCCAGCAGAAAAGAGAAAAGATGTCAGGACTGTGTGAAAAAGATGAGAAGCAGTTGTACTGACAGCTTTCAGGCTGCTGTGTGATCCTAATAGCCGTGCAACCAACCAAATGGCTCTTTTAAGAGTAATAAGGCTTCAGTGAAAGCCAGTGTCACTGCCACTTGGGTGGGTAGTTCTGGGCTTGAAAATCACCCAGGAACCGCCACAGATAACGACGGCTTCAGTCCGCTTCAGAATATTAAGGGCTGAGCAAAATATAGTATGCACAGAGGGTAGTTAATCTATTGTGTGGATAGAGGAGGATTCCAGCAACGTAGTGGGGAAAGGCGCTGAACTTAAAACCTATTTAATTTTTCCTTCATTTCACCTCGTGACATTAAAAGGGGATTGCATCTGCACTAATTATTCATTAAAAGGTCTGAAATATTTACTGAAAGAACAACAATCATCAGTCTATGGTTTTTATCCCCAACAATAAAACAGGGCAAGTTCTCAATAGTTTCAGTTCTCTTCTGAATTACTGCCAGTTTATTTGGGCATTTCTGTGTCACCCGAACGAACCCACCATGAATGCTGTCAGCAAACTTTCAGAAACACCAACACAGACTCCATCAGGGTTGTGCTAATCACACATTCAGGGAAATGTGTGTATTTTTTTTATTTGTTTGTCTATATCACCATGGAAATACGTAAAGCTCCCTGTCTTTTGTAATTAGATTTATGAAAACATTACTGATCACAAGGTGTGGTTATAATTAACATCCGGGCACATGGCTATGCCCCTGGATGAAAAGAAGGTGCGTGAAGGCAAATCAAATAAAAGTAATTTGGTCTGTACTGCCTGAAGTGAATTAGCATGATTGAAACATTCTGGACAATATTTAAAATCTGTCTGTATCTTAGTATTGTCTGTATGGCCACTTACTCCTTTAATCAGTGAGCCACAATGCATGAATTATACATTTATGTGCTTTAAAGTAATCAACTGCCATATAATGATAACCACCAATTTTATGATGTTACCCCTTTCAAAATGGGATGAATTGCCCTTTTCAAATCATGGTATTGGAAGAAGCACTTTTAAAAGAATAATTGATCTTGTTAAGATTAGCTAAATTAAATTTGAAAATACAGTTATTAAAATTTGCTTTTATATAAAGGAAACAATGTTTGCCCAAATATTAATGGAATACACAAAATAAACTCTCCAGTTATCTCTTAGCTTAAAAACAATAATCAATTTGTCTTCAACTTCTAATTAATTTCAAAACTTCTGAGGGACGGGAGAAAAGTTCATAGCATGCTTATTTTAAAAACAGTAAATTTAAAATTTTATGTTTCTGTATACTTTAAGTTAAAATTTAAGTTGGAAATCTATTTTCTCATTACCGGTCATTCTTCATTGTTTTAACCTGGTTCTTTGTTTTCTCTTTACAAGTATGTGAACAGAAATTGGTAAAATGAATTGGCCAACTCCCTTACCATCACCTTCTGAGGAAAAGTCTAGACCCAAACTTATATAATGTCTACTGGCTCCATTACTCTTGAAAGAAAGAACATGACCTTTCATAATTAGTGAGGGTTTTGTTTTCCAATTATCTAGGCCCTAGGTTGAACAGGAAAATGGCAAATGGGTTTAAACATGATAAAAGGCTGTCGGTAGAGACATACATTTCTCAAGGGTCTAGCCAGAATGAGGTTAATAGCTAAAGCACTCTTCCTTCAACATGGGATATAGCTGGCTGGGTTGACTCTAAGAAAATTCCAAGTTTAGATTTACTTTTTTTGTCTTTTGTCTTTTTAGGGCTGTACCCGAGGCATATGGAGGTTCCCAGGTTAGGGGTCCAATCTGAGCTACGTGGGATCTGAGCTGCGTCTGCGACCTACCCGGCAGCTCATGGCAACACCGGATCCTTAACCCACTGAGTGAGGCCAAGGATCGAACTCACAACCTCATGGTTACTAGTCGGGTTTGTTAACCACTGAGCCACTACAGGAACTCCCCCAAGTTTAGATTTTCAAGATTTGTCTTCCTTCTTGGTGGGCTTCAGTCAACACCAGCCCACAACTCTCTGATGGGGACATTAAACTGGAATTGGAGGGACCAAATCACTGTTCATGGAGGGAAAGCCATTCTCCTCCACAACTCATTTGGCTGACTTGAGTGAAGTACCACTCAAGCTTTCTAGATACCAGAAGGGGTAAGAAGAAATCTCAAATCTGTGGAAGTACAAAGAGGATAAGTAAAGGTGCAATTTGAAGAAAAAGAGAAATATTGAGTGGAAGGGGCAGTTCACATGAGACAAATTTCTACATAGGTACGAGTCAAAATGCCTTCCCACTCACATTAATATTAATAATAAATTAGCTAAGTTATTACAAGTTCTAGGAACTTTATATGAATTAAATCCATTTAATCCTAAAAAAAAAAAAAAAGCCAAGGAATTAGGAATTACGATCTTCATTTAGTGCATTAAGAAATTGAGGCACAGAGAGATTAAGTCACTTATCCAAGACCATAGAGATCTTTGAACTCAAATAGCTCAGCTCTGAGCCTCTGGAAATCACTGTGGTATGCTTTCTGCTAAAGCATACCCTCTGTATTGCCACCCTTCTGAACCAGCTGGCTCTTAGGTTACATCTTTATATAAAAGAGCAAATAACGATGGCCTATTCAGTGTGTACCAGGTTCTAGGTGTAAAGCACTAATGAAGTGCCTGACACGTTTTAGTTACTTCATCTTCATAACAACCTTGTGAGATGAACCCCTTATTATTCATCCGTTACAGATGACTACCTATTCGATTTCACATAATGAGTAAAAGGCAGAGCCAGAATTGAAGGCTATGTGGCCTCAGAGTTTGTCATTCTGCTTCTGTTTTCCGAAGTCCGGTGCATGGGTCTGGGGAAACCAGATAGGACCCCAGGGGGAGGTGGGAAATGAGAGAACTGAGGAGGTTCCTGTGGCACCTGTGACATGGAATTTTCCACTGGTTTTTGCCAGTGGCAAGGAGGTCTGGGACTGAGGAGGTTCCACAGAAGGCTCCCTGAGAGAGGCAATAAGAATAAATGTTCTCACCACCTGCATGTTCTCTAAGGAAAACATGAGGAAAGTGAAAACTCCACGAAGATGGAAAGTTACAGTAAAACATAGTAAATGCTCTAGTGGAGGCCATAAAAAAAATGTCAGGAAGACTGCAAAGAGAGATGCTTCTATGAAGACAGTATATAGTAGTCCCCTCTTAGCCACGGGGGCTGTGTTCCAATGCCCCCAGCAAAGGCCAGAAACCAGAATAGTGCTGTATTTTATATATGCTATGTTCTTCCTATACATGCATACCTATTATAAAGTTTAACTTATAAATTAGGCACATGAAGAGATTAACAGCAGTTAATTAATAGCAGAAGAGTTCTGACAATATACTATAATGGAGGTTATATAAATATGGTCTCTTGCAATTTAAAACTTATGAATTGTTTATTTCTGGAATTTTCTGCTTAATATTTTTGGACCACAGTTAATCACAGGTAACGAAAACCACAGAAAACAAAACCACAGATAAAGGGTCGGGAGGACACCGTATAAAAACAAAGTGCAGTGAAAGACGGAGGAAAGACGGGGTTCAGGAAGGCTGTTCCAGGCAGAGAAGATGGCCTTTTTACTAAGAACCAGGTGATAAGTTTATATTTTTAGGACTAGGTCAAATCAGGCAAGAGGCAGAGGATAATCCAGGCTGAGGGAATAGCAGGAACATGATCCCAGAGATGCAAGAACACCTGAGTCCTCCCAAGATCTGCCAGGAAGGCAGCATGGATGGGATATCTAAGTATATGGGTGAGTAGCGGGAGATGAGGAAGCAATAATAGGCCAGGGCTAGATCAAATATACGTTGTTTTTTTTTTTTTTGTCTTTTTAGGACTGCATCCGTGGCATATGGAGGTTCCCAGGCTAGGGGTTCAATTGGAGCTATAGCAGCTGGCCTACACCACAGTCACAGCAACGTGAGATCCGAGCTGCGTCTGCAATCTACACCACAGCTCACAGCAACCCTGGATCCTTAACCCACTGAGGGAGGCCAGGGTTCAAACATGCATCCTCATGGATGTGAGTCGGGTTTGTCAACCGCTGAGCCATAGCGGGGACTCCTCCTAGATCAAATATTTTTTTAAATATGCTTATTACCAAAGTTCTAAGGCTTTTCTCCCAGTGATAGGAAGTCAACAATGAGTTTAAATCTAGGAAATCACATAATCCAAACTGATTTTTCAAAAAAAAAAGTCTTTGGCTGCATGGCTGCAGTATGGTAAAGAGTGAAATGTCAAGAAGAAAAACCAAGATATATTTGCAAACTGAAATAAAACAGTGAGAATAAATAGGAAGAGACTAATTTGAAATAAATGATAAGACAGTATTATTATCCATTCATTCAAAAAACTTTTAACAATCACATATTTTGAACCAGACCAAGTGCTAGGTATATTAAGATGAATAAAACAAGGTTTATAAAGACCCTATGATCAAGATACTTATATCCTTAAGAATTTGGGGACAAATAGATACAGGGAGGAATGGAACATCCATTATCTTCCTCAAATATGTTTTTATAAGTTAGATTTTGCCTGACCTACTAACATTCACTCCAACTTGGACAGCATTAAGCAAAACTTAAGCATCTTAGCAATTATATTCGTTTTTACTCTAATACATCTATTTATTCTATTCCAATAACACTCCCTAACATCTTGATCTTTATACTCAATAAACACCATTTTTTCTTATCTTCTGTTTATTTTCTTAACAAGGATATAGTCTCACCAAAGCTCTGATACTAAGTGATAGTGGCATAATGTCAGCTATTCTGTTATACTTTTAATGACTGAAAATGTAGAAGATAAAACCTCTCCTATTGAGTTTACCATCAAAAAATGTTACTAAGCCCTTGAAAGTAATTACTTGATTTTTGTATCACCATATTTTCTTAATCCCGCAGATTATACTCACTCTATGAGATGTGACTGCAGACTGAGCAGATCGTATTTCTGAAAATGCTGTGAATTTGTAGGTTGTTCTTAATGGGGGCAATCTGGCAATGTCTGGAGACATTTCTTGGTTCTCATAATGAGAGTATGTTACCAGTGTACACAGTGGCTAGGGGCCAGGGGTGTTGCCACCATCCTATGATGTACAAGACAGTGCCCACAACAAAGAACTATTCTCAGGTGGCTGTTAGGTGAGGATGCTGAACCCTAACCACTTGATGGAGGTCCCCAGAACTTTGTCCCTTTGGAGAAAGAATTCAGCAAAGAGACTGAGGGTAGTGAAGCAATAAGTATTCAAAGGGAGGAGAGAGAAGATAAGTGTGGAGAGGGCATAGGCAGGGTGGAGGCAGGGGAGAGAGAGAGAAAGAGAAAGATGCAAGAGAGCAGAGAGCAACACAGGCTTTGGAGGTCCTTTAAATCCCTTGTATGGGGGCAGTCCTTCCTGGCTTCCTCTGGCCAATAGTCTTGCTTTATCTGGCTTTGGCCTGACTCAGTGCCCTTCCCTGGGTGTGTCTGCACACCTTTTAGCCAGGAGGGATTCTAGCACAGGGTTTCTGGGAAGCTGAAGGGGATATACTATGGTCTGGTGCCCCTCCTTTCTCTGACTCCAACGAATCTTTCTGCGAGTGTGTAGTTCCGGAGGTCTGCTTGACCTCAAGAATGAGAAATAGATGGTCTCTCTCTTTTCTCCAAGCAGGATGCAGCTTTTTTTTTTTTTTTTTTTTTTTTTTATCTTGAAGTTATCTGTCCATAGGGAACAGATTACAGGTGCTTAGCCTGGGACCCATCTACCTCCTGCTTCAGAACCTGGCTAAAAATGTCACTGTCACTAGCGTTCAAACTGAGAAACTCGAGGTATCCTTAGCTTGTCTGACCACAAGATGATGATTCCTCTAGTTGTTGTGTCATTGAGGTCAAGCCAGAACAAATGCTCTTCTGGATGGAAGCTGACAAAGTAGCCATAGAACGCTTCTTACCAGGTGCTCTCCTATGGCAGCAGGGTACAAGGTCCTGTTTATAGCATTGTGCTTCAAAAAAAAAAAGCTTCCCATTTCTCTTGTTTTAATTCACTTACATGGACTCACCCATCTCCCTAAACACCTTACATCAGGCCAAAGAAATTGTAGTTTTACTTTGCTGAAGTGCTAAAAGGGGCCCACTGATACATGTGTCTATCAGTAAAAATCATTCTTGTCTGGAAAACTCTGTGTCCCTCTATTTGTCAAAACTCTACAGGAAGTCATCAGGGCAAACTTAGCTGTCTGGCTTTCCAATGACTTTCCCTCTTATTAACCTGACAATGATTATTCTCTGCTAAATACATGTACGCTCATTACTATATTTTATATACTCCATTAAAAAGCCATCAGAAAAGTTTAGCTGTGATTTAATCAAGAAGAGAGTTGTAAATTAGCCATAGGATTAGCTTGATAACTCTTGAAAGACCACTGGTAAATTCATTAATACATGTATACATACATATATACATGCATAAAGAGTTGTCATTAATTACTTTTTTATTGCTCTCTAATACGTCAGCATTCTAATTTGACTACACAAGCCAAAATATAGATCTGCATGTTTCAATGCTATATTAAAAACATATTTTGATTCTTGGTCTTTATCATGTTATCCTTAAACAGAAGCAATGAAGTATAGGATACATCTCTTCTGTCTCAGTCCACTACAAACACAAATCATTCCACAGGCTCAATAAGAGAAACATCCCTTGGATTTTGTACAAGTTACAGTGACATATAATGTATATTAATTTTATTTCCAAGGTCAAACAGGTTCCATTACATATGTGTCAGTTCAAATGTATAAGTATAAATAATACAGTTACAGCATGGTTGAGAAATAGACTATGCTTAACTGAAATATGTACTTAATGGAAAGAAAAAAATCACTTGTTTTCACTGCTTCAACTGCAGTGAAATATTTTGAAAGGTTTTCATTCCTTTTTTTGTTTGCTAGTGGTTTCTGCCCAGGGAACATCTCTGAATCCCTCTGATTTTAAGACCCAGCAGTACCCAAGGATCACTGGGCTGCAGGCACACCAATTCTCATGCTATTAGCCTGCAATTATAAGGGATGACGAGGAAGGGGCTGAATCTATAAAAATGATGAGAGCAAACTGGTAAGCTGGACTTTCAAATCAACTCCTAAGATTGCATTTTGTTTTTGTCATTATTCCCTTTCATTAAAAAATCAAGTGGAGCCTTATATGTCTTTATTTAAGGGTTCTAGTAGTAGTTTTGCTACGTAATATGCTTTTCGAAACTTCATCTGAGAAAGGAAGCTTTTGACTTTGCTGTACATAAGCTTGTTTTGAAGAGTGATTCTATTTTTATTTTTAATAGCTCCCAGTAGTTGAGTATGTGCCAAGACTTGTCAGTGTCCCAAAGGGGAGGATCTCAGTCAGTACCTAGATTTAGGCTAATTGGAAGCCATGAGGAGTGATTCTAAATGTTGATGGGTCCATTTGAATCATCTGGAGACATTACATGACCAAAGCTAGCTACAAACAAAGCTATAGTGGTCTTCATTCTGGGTAGCCAGGTGACCAGGCAAAATTTGGGGGTTGGTTCCATTCTTTTTAGAAAAAAAAAAAAGAATTTATTAGGCTACAACTCTGTGGTTCTGATTCAACAAGCCATTTGTGGGAGCTGGGTACATGTGTTTTGAAAAATATCTCCTCCATATATCTCTGCTATGCTACTCCATTATTCAACAACTATCTTGAAAGGAAAAGCTTATCTGTGCTTGCTTTATAATACCCAGTTTATATACATATCAATGGAATGAAATTAGAGTCTAGTCTAAAATCTTGTGAATAACTTTAGTTTTGGGGGAATTTGAAGACAAATTAATTTTTCTATGTTAACTCATATTCAACCTAAGTTACAAATGATTACCTGACTTCTCTGTAAAGAAGGTGGGATATGCACCCTGGTCCTAGTGATTTTCTAGACATCATGCCTTGGAATCTAGTCAAACATGCATGAACCTATAAAATATACTTTTTCTTCATCTTAGGTATTTTCTTGGGCTTATGTAAAGTTCATTTAAAGGATAGTGCTAGAAAGCTTGCCATGGTCTATTGGCTATGCTACATCAATTACAGAAAACATTTCATACTTATAGGAGATATCAATAGGATGTTTTTAAAAGAAATATTACTGCTTTTTAATATTTACATGATACATTTACTCTAATGAGATATTCTTTCCTCAAAAATATAAAATCAAAATAATCTTTCCAGATGAGCAGCTAGAAAGTAACTAAATCCCAGTGTTGCAGGGTCTCATGAGGATGTGGGCAGAGTATGTATTGATATACATGTTTGAATCTGCTCTGGCTCCACCTTCAGTGTTCTTGAGACCCCAGGAATATGGTAACATTATAATGCTGGTTCAGTTAAAAGGTAGTTATCCCAAGAAAAAGTTTCTATATCATCAGTGTTGAAGATGCCACATAAAACTGTTGTACAACTGACTGATTTAAAGCAAATAAATTATAATTCTTGAGTCATTTACAAGTTGGAAAATAGAGAAAAATAATTCTCAAGAAACGTGAAACTGAATATTTTGCAGTGTCAAACCATCCCATATAACAAATTCTTATTAACAGCTAGGAATTGCTGTAGGAGTAGCTATAGGTTTACTATACAGCTTTATATCATTATAAAGTTTTAAATGTCACAGACAAAAAAAAAATGGCAGTGGCATAAAAAGTAATTTTTTTTTATTCTCATGAAAAAGTCTGGATACAGGCAACTGAATTTTGACCCACAAAGTTTTCAGACATTCAGCCTCCTTTTATCTTTTTTTTTTTTTTAACTTTTTAGGGCCATGCCTGTGGCATATGAAAGTTCCCAGACTAGGGGTTGAATTGGAGCTGTAGCTTCTGGCCTACGCCTCAGCCACAGCAATGCCAGACTCAAGCCACATCTGCAAACTATGCCATAGCTTGTGGCAAGCTGGATCCTTAACCCACTGATCAAGATCAGGGATCAAACCCGTACCCTCACGGACACTGCATTGGGTTCTTAACCCACTGAGCCTCAACAGGAACTCCTCTTTTATATTTTTTATTTAACTTTACTGAGGTAGATCTGACAATTAAAATTATGTATTTTTAAGGTGGGCAACTTGATGATTTGATACATGTATACACAGGGAAATATTTACTATGAGCAAGTTACTTAACATATCCATCACCTCACAGTTACTTTTTTGTGCGTATGTGGTTAGAACACTTAAAATGTATTCCTCTATCTTGTTCCTTTAATAGAGATGGTCTCCATTTTCAAGAAAACTCAGGATTCAGAAAGTTCTTTCTGTTTGCAATATCAAGTTAGCAGGAAGGAGGACTAGATAAAGGGTAGGGAGCATTGACAGGTGAAAGCAACTATCTCAGACAAAGATACAGGAAAATTGTCACATGTCACTTTTGCTTACCACACATTAGGCATATTTTTTGTTTAAGCTAGCTTTAAGGAAGCTGCAAAGTGAAATCTCTTTTCTGGGTAACATGTTACCAGCTAGAAATTGGTGTTCCATTCCTTTGAGAAAAATGGAGAATGGGCTTTGGGGGAAAAAAAAAATTGTTTCCCTTTGACATGGGCCTCTATCATGAGATATTATGATAAATGATAGACATTCAAAAACATCTTAGTAGCTTTTATCTACTAACACAGTGCCCCTTATTACCTTAGAGGCTTGAAATATCACATGTATTGAGATCAAGTCTATAATTTATAACTTATAGTTTATAAACTTATAGCTCATTAGGCCCAAAGAATCTCAGAGTCAGATCAGGCTGAAAAACTACTAAGTTGATAAAGAACAAAGTGCAAACATTCCTTACCAGCAGTGTCTTATATTTTGTTTAAATAATTCAAGTTCAAAAAAAATTTTTGGAAGACCATTCTGACATTAACTTCAAATGTTTTAGATGCTCTTAATTTCCAACTATTCATTGTATTACTACTCTTCAATGTAATGCCAAAAAAATATGTGTTTTTTCTTCATTAAGACAATTCTTCGAATATCAGGGAAGAGCTGCTTTATGCCCCTTGAACCCTGCCCCCACAATCACGTTCTGGCCAAATAATCCTCTTTGCATGAACACAAGTTTCAGATTCATGATCATCTAAGGAGTTGCCTTTTTTGGATTGCTGGATGCTATTAAGTCAATCATAATATCCAGTTCAACAATATTCATCCATCCTAAAGCACAAGATATTCTTCATTTCATCCTTTTTCCTAATTCAGGTTGAACTAGACTTAACAGAAATGGTCTGGCATCTGTTCATAGTACCCTCCCCCTCCCAAACTCCACCCATTTGGTTCCCATTGCTCAGATGGAGAGCATGCCTTATGACAAAAACATGGCTCTCAACTGCTCCTACAGTTCATTTGTCCTGTGTCCTCTAGCATTAAGCCTAATGATTTTGAGAAGAAAACTGTCACCTGACTCTATTTCCTCTTCTGCTGGATGTCAGTTTAACATGACCACAGGGACTATTCATTAGCCTCTGAAATTTCCAAGAAAGACATTCTTTTGGCTTTTACTTTAAATCACTTAAACTATTTTTAAACAAAATGAAAATAATATTTCAAATAATTATGCTTAGCAGTACGGTTTATATATACAAGTTGATGTATTAATGTACATATATATGCATATATAAACACTAATTCCTAAGTGGGAGAATTTGTTAATTAATCACCCTTAACAGCAAAATAGCTCTCCATTAGTCAAACCTCAGGTTTAATTAATTCACCAGGTGATGAGAGATATAAGTCTTAGTGTTTTCTTCCTAACTACTTACTATTCCATTCAGAAAACATGCTCAATATATCTTTCACTTAGAAGACTGGTTTTTGCTTCTGTGGATGCTAAATTTCAGCACTAGATAGATCTGACAACCATTTTCTTGTAATAAAATATATAGAATATATTTTTTCTTTGACATAGACCTATTCGAAGTTGGTGAGAATAGCACGACCATTTAGGATTGAACAAATGAACAGTTTAGGGAGCAGCTATAGCCTGCCATCAAGGTTGAAGTAGATTTCTTATAAATAATAGCAACCAAACATTCTAGGCAGTAAAGACATTCCCATCAGATCCACCTGATGAAGGGAGTCACTGAAATGTTTCTGTTAGGGAATGTTTAGGTAATACAAATGTCTGACCTTGCGTCAATAGCTCTATTTGTGCCCTTGGCTGAGTGTCACTTAGTGACTTACTCCCAACTGCCTAAGGAGCGTGTAAGAAAGATAGAAATCAAAACTTTAAACATGAACTTCCAAATCTAGCTGATACCTTGTCCTCAAACTCCAGACTCATGTATCCAACTGCTTCTTCAACATCTGCACTTGATGTGATGGTAGGGAGAATTTTAGGGTGAATCACCCTTTCATCCTCTCTTACTCCCAGTGTTACTCCTCTGATTATGTTCTTGTATTGTAAAAAGAAAAATTAGGTGAATGAAACTAATCAAATCACGTAGATCTTTAAAAGCAGAGTGCTTTCTCAAGCTGGCAGCAGAAAACACAGGCAGATGGTAAAATCAGAGAGATGTGAGTTAAGAGAAAAACTTGATGGAGCATTACTGTGATGAAGATGGAGGGACCATAAACAATGATTAGAGAGTGACCACTCTCAAAACAGCCAGCAAGGATACAGGGATCTAGGTTCTACAACCACAAGGAACTGAGTTTTGCCAACAACCTGAATGAACCTGGAAATTAATTCTTTCCCAGATTCTACAGATAAGAGCCCAGTTTAGATAGGTCCTTGATTTTGACATTGTGAAACCCTAAGCAGAGAATCCATGTGGACTTCTGACCTAGAAAAACATGAGCTAATAATTGGGTGCTATTTTAAGTTGCTAAGATAGTGGTAATTTGTAATGCACCAATAAAGTAAAACAGAAGTCTAATAAGTTATTTTCAAACTCAACATGTTGAAAAAGCAACTCCTGGTACTTCCAATCTTATTTCTGCAGACTTTTTCCCCCTTTTATTTAATGGCAACTTCATCCTTCCTGTTGCTCCAGCAAGGAAACCTGGAATCATTCTCAAATCCTCTCTTTCTCTCAAATCCATCTCAAATCTGTTGAATCCAGGTCTATAAAGTGCCCAGAATCTAATCAGTTCCTGGTCCTTCTTCTACTCCCACCCTCATCTGAGCCACTAACATCTTTCCTCTCTTACTCAAGAGTGAACAGGTCTTCCTATATCAACTCTACCCTATATTCCTCTTACATGTTTTTGTCAACAGTTGGTAGCAAAATTTTAAAAAACTTAAATCTTATCACATCTTTTCTCAAAAATCCACATCATCTCCTCATTTAACTCAGAATAAAATCCAAAACTCAGGTAATGACCTAGATCTTTCATGATCTGCCCTTCCCTCAGTCAATTTAGCCTCATTATTTCCTATTCTCTTCTGCACTCTGCATCAGCCATCCTGGCTTCCTCAATAGTCAAAGAACCAGGTCAAAGAAGACATGTTTGCCTTGGAGTGTTTGTTTTAATGGTCCCTTTATCTCTAACTTCAGCTTCATTAAATCCCTCACTTGCTTCAGGTTTTTGCTCAGATTTCACTGTCTCAGTGACATGTATGTTGACCACACTTAAAGCATGACCCCCATGCTCACTCCAAGCACTCTAGATCTCCTGGTCTCCATTGTGCTGCTTGGATATTGTTTTTTTTTTTTTTTCATCTTTTCCATAACATTCATTAATTTTCAAAACGCTAGTTACTATACTTCTTTAATGTGTTTTTTATTTATTTCACACCTCCCCCTAAATAGAATATAAGATCCTTGAGAACAGGCATTTGTGTTAGTTTTGTTCACCCGTGTATATATCTAAAGCACCTGAATATTTTGCTTAAGCATACAAAAGAAACTTAGTAACTATTTGTTAAACAAATGAGTGAAGCACTTTGGGACACAGATGAAATGAGAATGCCACCTACAGACCTGAGGTCTAGCTTGCCTTTGGCAGAAGCATGTTCCTAGGGAAACTAGAGTTGCCTTGAATACATTAATCTAGCCACAAACCTAATTTAAACAACAATAACGAAGTTTGATGCTGCATCTCCCATTGGGAATTTGCATGTTAAGGATAGAAAGAACATGAATTTCTGGCTCTACTCATCACCAGCAGTTGAGACGCTGAATAAATTTTTAATCATTCTATGTCAAATATTCCTCATTTAAAAAATCAAGATAACAATATATATCCTATGGGGTTGCTTTGAAGGTAAAAGAGATCACAGATTAAAAGTGTCTGGCAAAGAGTATATACTCCAAGAATATTAGGTTTTTCCCAAACTGTGCATTCTTTAACTTCAGGTTACTGAACTATGGCCAAGACATTGAATCCATGGAAATAATACCATCTGAATCCAGTCAGTACACAAAGGGAATTGTCTTACAGGCTATATGGGATGATAGATGGAATGATCTTAGGGGAAAGAACATAAACTCTCACGGTGCCTAATGTTGTGGATAAAACGCAGACAATTCACCATTTATAGATGAGGAAATTAAGGATACAAACAGTCATAATTTTTGAGACGAAGTCATTGTCTCTCCGAAACTGGACTTCATCATTTGCAAAAAGAGGGGTATTGTACCAACGTGGGGAGACTGTTCACTCTAAATTCTCTTTTAAAAATGCCTCCTGTGGTCATGTAGTACTTGTACTAGAACATTTCATCTCCCTGATGACCTCTACAGACCTGGAGAGAGACACTATTGGACCACCCAAATGTTAATTTTTATCATGTGAAAATTTCTCATTGTATAATTAAGCCATAGTAGAGCTCCACATGCCTAGAACTATACTCATATGTCAGGGATTGTCAGTTACTGCATACTTAGGCTTAAATATCTCTTTTAAAAAATCTCTTTTTTTTAAATGGTGCCTAATTATCTTTTTCCAGGGAGAAAAATGATGTTTATAATTTCAGCTTTAGGAATTGTACTTAGAGGGAAAAAAATCAAAGTAACTTAGAAAGAAAAAAGCTTATTTGCTTATTTCTTATCTTAAAAAAAAATCCCACTTGAGACAAACATTGAAAATAAATATGTTTCATTTTCCAAGGAACCTTGTGAGAAAAATGTAAGCAAATCAAATAGTGTGTTTAGAAGAGAAATTGTGTTTCAAGTCAGTGCTCTAGTTTCTTTCTGAATGCTATAACATATATATATTTGAAGGAAAACATCCATAAAAGAGGAATAGATACAAGGAGCAGAGATAGTCACATAGGTTGTCTGACTTTATCCCCACAGAGCAGATGTGGTTTAAGGTGTAGATGGAAGCCATTAGAGGTTGGAGTTAGTGCTCCCTGGAAAAATCTTCAGATAATCCCAGGGCTAAAACATAGGAATAAAATCCCAGAGATAATACAGGATTTTCCAAGATATGCCATCACTGGGGAATTATTAAGTGTGGGTCACTTCCTCAATGAACAATACTCAGTGCAAAGATCTACTCCACGTTCTTCGTAGAAGTTACAGAGATGAGTTAGATTGGATTGTACAAAGGTAAGGGAGGAAGTAAAAGGGGGGAGGGAAAATGGAGAGAGGGAGAGGTCAGTGGGGGTCAAAGCTGAGTATCAGCTTGGATCAAGTACAGACCAGGGAACTTGAGATTCCAAACTAACAGTTGGAAAAAAAGGATGAGCTCTCCAAATTGCATATCTAGGAACCTTATTCTGGAACCCATTTTGAAATTAGGATGAGGGAGAGTATTTGAATATCTTCCCCAAACAAATGATGGGATTCAGATGGTATTATTTCCATGGATTCAATGTCTTGGCCATAGTTCAGTAACCTGAAGTTAAAGAATGCACAGTTTGGGAAAAACCTAATATTCTTGGAGTATATACTCTTTGCCAGATACTTTTAATCTGTGATCTCTTTTACCTTCAAAGCAACCCCGTAGGATAAATTGAGACTTGGATCCCATGTTGCTGTGGCTGTGGAGTAGGCTGGCAGCTGTAACTCTGATTTAACCTGGGAACTTCCATATGCCATGGCTGTGCCCCCCCCCCAAAAAAAAGGGCAATAAATAAATAAATAAATAAATAAATAAAATAGGTAAGTAATAAGGACCTACTGCACAGCACAGGGAAATCTACTCGATACTCTGTGGTGGCCTATTATGGGAAAATAATCTGAAAAAGAATAGACATATGTATATGTATAACTGATTCACTGTGCTGTACACCTGAAACTAGCACAACATTATAATTAAAAGCAAAACAAAATAAACAAACAAAAAACCTTTAGGGACATTTACAATTCCAAAACTTTTTGTTGGCAAGCATCTTGTATCAAACACTAATGTGAGAACAAGCTTTGTATTTTCAATAAACAGTTCAAAAGATCAAGCACAAATACAAATAAATAAATAAATACTAAAATTGCTTTTAAATCTTCTCTCTTTTCTTGTAATTACTATTCCATCAAGTCATCAACTCACTTATTTTTAAGTCACTGAATATGAAAAGTGACTTCCAAGAAAGCAGCCAAATATTCAGGAGGTTAGGCATTGGCACTATGTAATTCCTCAAGGAATGGCCCTACTCCAGCATTAATGAGTCACCATCCCACAGTCATACAGAAATATTTATTCACTGCTGACTCTATTCCAGTAATCAGGTAACATACGGAGGCAGGATACAAAGGTAAAGAGTGGAATATTAGAAGTATTTTAATAGACATATAAATAAAATGCCATAGGAGGAAGAGAAAGATGAGATTGAGGCTTATGGTTGAGGGTGGAAAGAAACAAATGACTTTACTCATAGAGTGCTACTGAGAGAGGTCCTCTGAGGGTAGGTAGGATTCTAATTTGTGTTACTGGAGGAAGGGAAGCAGGAATTAACTGAGCAGACATAGAGATTGTATATTAGTTTCTCGTGGCTGCTGTAACAAATTACCACAAATTTGGTGGCTTAAGGCCATGGGAACTTATTCTCCACAGTTCTAGAGCCCAGAAGTCCGACATCTACATGCCAGCAGGGGCAGGACCATCCTCCTTCTAGAAGCTGTAGAGGTAAGTCCTGTCTGCCCTTCTCAGCTTCTGGTGGCTGCCCAGATTTCTTGGCTTCTTTGGTTTATGGCCACATCCCTCCAATCTCTGCCTTCATCACCATATCACTCTGTCCTCTCTGTGTCTGTTCTCCTCAGTCTGTATCTCATAAAGACACTTATTGAATTCAGAGCCAACCCGGATAACCCAGGTTGATCTCATCTCTCGATCTTTTTTTTTTTTTTTAGGGCTGCTCCTGCGGTATATGGAGATTCCCAGGCTAGGGGTCCAATCGGAGCTGTAGCCGCTGGCCTACGCCAGAGCCACAGCAATGTGGGATCCAAGCCACATCTGTGACCTACACCACAGCTCATGGCATCTCCAGATCCCTAACCCACTGAACAAGGCCAGGGATCGAACTGGCAACCTCATCGTTCCTAATTGGATTCGTTAACCACTGAGACACAATGGGAACTCCTCATCTCTCAATCTTTTTACTTAAGTATATTTGCCAAGACCCCTTTATCAAGTAAGGTACATGAAGACACTCTTTATGAGTGGCTATGTGACTGTGTTTTTTTGGGGGGTTGATGCATGGAGTTGGATTCATGTCCAAGGAAGTAATTCCTTCAAAGACCTTTAGAGTCCAAGGTAAGCATCCCTTACCTTGATCCTGTTTTGAAAATTGCTATTTTTTAAGCTAAAGAAGTGTGGTTAATTCTCAATTCCTCTTCTCTCTTTTTTTTTCTCTCTCTCTCTCTCTTTTTTTAAGGAGTTAGGCTCAGGAAAGTTAGACAATTTAGTCAAAGTCACATCAGCAATTAAGGGCACCCTAAGTGGTAAATTCAGATGCAAATACAGTCATTCAACTTTGAATATCTTCTAGATAAGAGCTTTTGAACTGCATTTTTCCTTCTCCCTCAGGTTATTGAAGACAAAAAAAAATCACACACATTTACACAGAGAGTTTGAACATAATGGTATAGAAGTTAACCTCATCAATGAGTCCCTAAAGTTGCCACCATAAAGAGTAGTATTTTTTAATTCCACTATACAATGGAAACTTTTCATCAGTGGAAAACAAGGATGTGCAAATACCATAATACTTAAAACAGCATACTGTAATTCCTTGTTTGCATATCTGCTTCAAGAGAAATACAAACATCTTGAGGGCAGAGACTGTATAGGAGTAGTGACAAGTTTTGCCTTCAAATCCCTAAGGGACTCTTCATGTACCTAGTTTATGTGGTCACTAGAACCATGTGACCAACTTTCTAGTCCCAAATGCCACAAGAGAATTCATCTATGGGTTGAGATGCAATTTTTTCTATATGCAATTTAAATTAAGAACATTAGAGTCTAAATTATTATGTTTCCATCATATTACTGGTGGAGTACATGAGTCAAAGTCCATTATTCTTGTTTTGAGATTCTATGGGCTACCCAAGTATTTCCTTAAGTGCCTCTTTATCTGAGCTAGTAACTTAAACTTGACCTTATAGACAGACCATCTCCCTGTGAGCTGAATGAAAATGTCCTATCTGGATGAATGGCCTCCTGAATCTCACCTCTGATTTTTTAGCAGGAGGGAAGTTTGGGAAAAGTTACCTGCCTATAAGTAAAAGGTCTTAGGGGCACCATCAGTCATTTGGGAATAGGGCAAAACCCACTTTTCATCAAGACGCTTTTTCACATTTATGTTATCCTTCACTGAAGAACAAAATTTGTAACCAGGGTACAAATGTTTCTGCCCAGATCATCTCACCATTGGTTATTACCTGCAAGGCTAATGACCTGGTAAAAATTCAGGATAGGTATTTCTAAATCTATGTACATTTTACAGACAAATATTCCACCTGTCACAATATGCCACTTTTGAAAAACAAAACAGATTCTACCTTTTTGATTTCTGTGCAATACTGAAATCAAGCAGGGCCCTTTGGTGTTTCTGGGCAAAAAAGCCTTTCTGTGTCCCCCATTTCTTGTTTACAGGAAATAGACTTCATTCAGTCTCCTCGACATTCCCTCAGTTATCAAGGACAGATTCAAATAGTTGTTAATCAGGGAAGGGAGGGGACCAGAGACAGGGGAGAAGCAGTCAAGAAACAATAGTGCAGCCTTGGGGCAGGATCCTTGTCCCCTCTCAAGGAATACACATAATAGTATCTTTGAGCTCTTCTGTAGAACTAAACCCCCCAACAAACAGAAGATGTTAACTATTTGATGAAGCATTCTTCATTCCAGAAATAACGTCCTATGTGGCAGCCTCAAGGACCATCAGAACCTGTTCCAGAACCACCTAATGCCAGCATTGATGACTTTGAAATTTTCCAGAAGTATGGAAGAATGCAAGTCCACATCTACCCTGATCCTTATCTGTGGCCCTATTTTCCACTCCCAAACTATAAGCCCCCTTCCCATTCTTTCTCAAAGGAGAACACAGGCCTTAGGGCATTATCCTGCTGTAGCCTCCTTTGCATTAAAGCAATAGAAGCTACTCCCTTCCACTTTGCCTCAAACTCTGTCTTCAGTTTCCATTTGACACCAGTGAACAGAGGCCATCTTTGGGCAACAACATGGTGAAGCTTCACAGTCTCGCATGTTAGATCAGGCATGGGATTGCTAACTCCATTGCCAAAAGAAAAGTAGAGAAGCCACAAAAAGATATCAGAGGAATTGGTCTACATAGAAAGTGACTTCTGGCTAAAAACTGGACAATTGGGGCTATTAAAATCAAGCTAATTGGGGCCATTCAAAGTGAGGAAAGCCATCCACCCAGTGATGGCTCCTTTCAAGATACTCCATCAAGCAGACACACTGCATCACATGTAACTTGCTTATAGACTCATGCCAGCCACACTTGGTCCTCACCATGAGGAAGAGACAGTAATGCTCACCAAATACTTCACGGGTTCCCTACATTTTTAGGCCTTTGGAAGTTGAGTGGGGTCCTAGACTAAAAATGGCCAATGCAACATGAGCTAAAGTGACGTGTGTCAGTTCTGGACTGAGCAGCAAATGCACGTATGGAATTCTCCATTCTGTTCTCCTGCCACAGGGAAGGTAGAGGACTAGTGCTTCACAGAGTATAGCTCCAGGATAGTGGAGCTCCTGCCATATCAGATTCCTGAGGGATTTATGAAGCTGAGCCATCTGCACTATGCCCCACCCCAGGCCTGCTCATCTGTTGCTCACGTACCACAAACAAGAAACAAACTGTTGTTTTAAGCCACTGAGATTTTGAGGGCCTTTCTTCTAAACACTCTGAGTTGACTATGTGAAAGAAAAGCCAAATCTTGGTGAAAGGAAAACTGGGAGTAATAGAAGAATAGGAGCTCAAAAGAAAAGACATGTGTTATTGACCTTGTGAATCCAAGGCAATTCTAATCCTACCAAAACTTGGAAAGGTGATCCTGAGGTCATAGAGGTATTTCTTGTAACCTTGGCCCTTTCAGTCCTCCTCCCTCTGCCCCCATCCTCACAAATGTTCACATCCCTGTGGCTCACAAAAGCAACACTAGCCCAACTAGGAGCCTATAGCCATCAATCAGGATCAATCAGAACAGCAGCCCCTGCTCACCCTTTCTCCTGCTCCCTTTCTGATTTTAACATGCTCTTTTCTCCTTCTCAACTTTTTGGATTCAAAACCATATTCCTTCGCACCAACTTGAATTGTTGCCTCTCTTCCCTCTTGCATGGAACATCTTTTCTGACTCACCTCCTGGCATATGGGCCTGCCGAGTTTCTGGTTCAATCTGGCCCCTTTGGCCTCTAGTGTCATTTCTGCCTAGGGAGGGAGGGGATCCCTGCCTGTGCTGCTCGGTCATTTGAGGGATTAGATTTAGTTACCTGATGAAAATGTTTGATTTTTCTGAACATTTATTTTGCCCTTTCGAAGGGCACCCTTTCTAATTCCCATAGTAACACATGCTAGCACACAAGAAGCCAGCTTCACTACTGAGACCTTTCTTTCCGGTCTCAGTGTATTCTAGTTTATGTGTTTTGCTATTCCTGAATGCCTGCAGTTTAATACCCTAGTGCAATTTCCTTTTCTCTGGTGAGAGAACTATAATACCTCAAGCAGTTTTTTCCTCATTTAAAAAACATATTTTTTTGGTAACCTAAAGATGGCTTTGAAAAATTTAGTGTCATACAAACCCCAAACAAATACTGTCTGAATAAAACAAACAAAGAAAAAAAAAAAAAAACATGCATTTTCTGACATATGACAGTCAGAAATCTCATCTAAAAATCTTTCCATAGTGTTGCTATTTACTGTAGTTATAGATAACGAGGTGGGCTAATTGGATCTCTACAAGAATGTACATGGAAATAAAAAACATAGTGTTATGCTTGCCTTGATATTGGGTAAAAATAGAGAAATTGAGGGAATTATATGTCTGATTACACTTTGAAATAACGAAAAATGATCTTCCTCTATCCTGTTAAAATTTCTCCAAACTACATAAAGGTCCTTTCCTCTCTTGTTTAGAATGTGTGATAAATCTGTCATTCCCTGTGCCTTCATTTAAACCTGGTACCCAGATTATTCATTTGGATAAAGCATACTGGTCCGCCTTGTCCATGGCCATGGATGACCTTTAGGGGTCCTTCTCGAAGCACAGTGGGAGCTGGAAGGAGAGACTAGGTGGACCAAAAAGCCTCCATTCTTTAAGGGCAATGGCTGCAGCTTAAACATTTGTTTTTTACCATGTTTGACTGACTCCTCATTCCTAATATCTCTTACTAAACAGGTAATTGAACAGTTTCTTTAATAGTGCAGGGTAAGGAAATGCAGGTACTTTTCTGATGGTTGACAGCAACATCCAGGTAGGTGTTGGAGGCAGCTCCCTTTTTGAGGTGGTTTGTGTAGTGTTGACAACATTACCTGCCTACTAATGTCACCTTTCCTACCCTGCTTGCTTCCTGATTATTTTAACTAACATATTTCACTGGACTGTATTTTTAGAGCGGCCCAATTAAAAAATATCCATGCAGTCTTTTCTGGAGTCTGAATTTGGATTATGAGGAAGGAAACAGAGATGTAGAAATAAACTTATCTCCTTTGATTTAGAAACTTAATTATTATTAGCAGAAGAAGCATTTTTCAAATAGCAATAGTTAACTCTTGATTACTTTTGTTGTGGGAGGGACTGTTCTAATTTCTTTTTATATATTTAACTCATTTAATCCCCACAATTTTAGAGGTAGCTGTTATTATTATCCCATTTTATACATGCAGAAAATCAGGATGCACAGCTAATTAACAGTGGGGTAGAATTTAATTCCAGCCAACATGGTTTTGGTCCTCTTAACTATTGTGCTATATACTTCATTACATGTAGAATACATATATATGCAGAAAACTTTGCTGGATTGAAGACATCTCAGGCCCAAGCACTGTGTGCTGTCTCTGTAGTGGAAGATTCAAACTTAGCAAAGCTGACTTTGATAACCTGCTCTGGACCAGACCACAGGGCTTCCCAGAGACAAAGAACACTGCAGAGGGATGTGGGCAGCCAATGGGCCATGCCAGAAATTTAGACTCCTCGGCCTTCCAATAGAAGAAAGAAATCAAAAAATAGAAAATATTTCAGTATTTTTCCAGAGCATACTATGGCAATAGGTTCTTCTTTATTTTAGTTGATCATTTAGCATTTTTATGTTTCTTGAATAAAATTTTATTTTCAAAGAATTGTTAGTCTTGACATAATTCTTAGACATCTCATCGAGACTAGGTGTGCACAGGAGTTCCCATCATGGCTCAGTGGTAACAAACCCGACTAGTATCCACGAGGATGCGGGTTTGATCCCTGGCCTCACTCAGTGGGTTAAGGATCTGGCATGGCCATTAGCTGTGGTGTAGGTTGCACACACGGCTTGGACTCCACATTGCAGTGGCTGTGGCATAGGCCCACAGTTGCAGCTCCAATTTGGTCCTTAGCCTGGGAAATCCTACATGCTGCAGGTGCAGCCCTAAAAACCAAAACCAAAACCAAAACCAAACAAAACAAAACAAAAAAAAACAAACTAGGTGTGTACATTACTATGATGGATACCTCAAATTCTCAAATATATATTTTTTTCATACTTAAGGTAATCTCACTCTAAAGTAAATGATAAAAATTACTTTAGTAGAACAAAATAAAAATGATTTTTAATATCCTCAAAAGATAAGAAATCTTTTTCATTGTCTTTTTTTTTTAGAGTGGAAATTGAAATACCTTATATGTATACCCACCTTCACTTTCCACCTGATTTCTGAACAGATCTTATTATGTGTACAAAAATAGTACCAACAGCATTATAGAACACTTACTATGAGCCAGACACTTTTCTAAGTTTAGATATACATTTTGCTCTATTTAATTCTCACAGAAACGTTATGGGGTATACTGTTTGATCATCTGTATTTTATAGAGGAGGAAACTGAAATATTAAAATGTTGAAATAAAAGATCAAGGAGTTGAATAAAGGCAGTATGGCTTTAGAGAACACACCTTTAACCACAATGTAATGACACCTTCCAGCAAGTAAGCCACCAACAAAATAATAAAGTAATAAAGAAAGCAATGAAATGAAAATATATCTTGAGAGTTCCCAATGCCATAAACATAAAGGTCTCCTCAAGACTTAGTCTCAGCCTATTCAAAACTGAATTAATTACCTTCTCTCCAAAGCTTTCTTTTTAATATTATATTCCTCTGTATCAGTCAGGACAGATTGGGTTATAGCACAGTAACAAATGATCCTGTTGGCTCAGTGGCTCAGAGGGAAAAGCTATATTTTTGATCAGTGAGGGCTTTGTGGCATGTCATCTTGCTTCTGGGATCTAGGTGGATTGAGTATGCCCATTTTGAATATGGCAGAAGGAAAAGAAAACATTGTATACCAAATTACTGCTCTTAAAGTTTTTTTCCTTGCAGAGAAACATGGCACTTCCAAAGAAGACTACTTGACCACAAGTGAATCAGCAGATAAGGAACAGAAATTTACTGCAGGGAAAGGAACAAGTTTTAGTAGGCAACAATATATTCAACTAAAGTATCCATTTTAATTCATTAGCATCACCACTCATATAAGTTAGAAACCTGGTATTTTTTCCTACATTGTATTCCTTCATTATTTTCCATGAGCAAATAGCACTTATGGCATATATAGTTCTCATTCTAAATATTTCCCTCAACAATTCACTTGCCTCTGTTCCGACCACTCTCTCAGATCTCGATGTCTTTCTCACTTCCTAACAAATTTCTTACCCTCTATTCAGGCTCACCCACTTTTGGTCATCATCCACACTGTACACTAAGATGTTGGTAAATTAAAATAATTTGTTTTCCTTTGAGTACAATTATTTGATTTGTTTTCTAGAGAATTGATATAAAAAAGCATCCCCTTGCCAAGCTGTTCTTATGCCACCTAGACCATCCCCAGGAAGAATTATGCACTAGTTATCCACCTGAATCTTTGCAATTCATTGCGCACACCATGACATTTTACGTTTCTGATCCTTAAATGAGGCTATTTTGTCTAAAGGACTGCTCACACCCTATCTCTGCAAGGCAAAAATCCACTTCAATAAATATCACTTCTTTTGTGAGAAGAAAAGAATATCACTTTTTTTTTAATAAGTTTTGTTTCCTCTTCTAAGAGCTGTTCCCAACTCTATGCTACTGTGCACTCTGAATGGAAAGTGACATAAATTGTCTATTATTTTACATATCCTTTATATAATAATTATTTCTTTGAATTCCTATACATTCTATTGGCTGTGAAATACTTGAGGGAAGTATTTATGTGTTTTTTGCATCTGCATTAACTACCACAGTGCCCAGAATACAACTATTCAGTAAATCTTGAACTCATTAATGAGTTGTTATTAAATAGTAATTGGACAGAATTGAGAGTGTTGATGAAGATATTTTAAATCAGAGAAGAATGTACTATACAAGTATATGGAAAACATGACAGGGAGCGGCCTTAATGAGGCAGGAAATAAAAATTGAGAATATTCTGCTAAGATATGCAAACCAGAAAAAAGTAAAAAAAAAAAAAGGAAAAAGAATTTGGGAGAAAGGTTAAGTTCAAGTTCAATGTTTGATTAGATTAGAGACTAAATTATGAGAGTCAACAAGTTTACATTTTAATTTGAACTTTCTTATGTAACGTGGCAATTAGTTGCTTTGTCTTTTAGCAATATGCAGTCTTTTATATCCATGCCCTTTTTTAAAAAAAAAAAATTAAATTGACATAAAGGGAAGAAATATTTGATTTAGAGTGAAAATGGCTTTTTTCTCTGGAATTTTACTTTCTTCAAGTTCCTGAGGTCTTTAACAGGAAAAAACTGTTTAAATGTTTATAATAACATTTAAGTGTTTATATGTTAAATATCTGTAGTAATAAAATACCTTGAATTTTCAACTTTTGGACTTTTATCTCTCCTAATTTCTGTTCTCCACTTAGAGATAAATAAAAATAAAATTTTTCACTATACTTGATTTAATCTGTACCAGACCACCACTACTGTCATTAAGTTAATGTACTTAACGTACTTACATTTACACGTTTGTGATTAAATCATATATCATAGCTATCTATCTATCTATCTATCTACCTATCTAGTCAGAGAGTCTAGAAAAATTTTGGGTGAAAAGGGATATAACTTAGAAAATCTTCTAATGTATTACAGGTTTCTAATACTTATCCAGTGAAGGACTACTTGGATTTTTCAATAGAATCACTAGAAGGAAAAGAAAAATTGTTCTGAACAAGGAAAGTTCTTGTCACTCAGGAGTTGAAATGATCTCTTCTTAAGCTTGGATGTTATTTTTCAGACTTGCCTCTGGACTCAAACATTAATTCTGCAAACATAATTGTGCAGAAAGCATGATGGAATGGATCTGCTTGTAGGACAACAATGATGTGCTAAAAGCCTTTGAAAGGAGCTATGGAAAAACAAAAGGACCATCTCAACAGTGAGACTGGATTGTAGTTTGATGTGGCTAGAAAGAGGTTAAGCACCATCCCTCCCTGGCCCGCCCCCCCTCCAAAATCAGTTATGTCCTTGCAGCATAACTGTGGCAGGTGAGAAAATGTGACTATTAGAACTCAGGGGAAATGCAATGTGCATGATGGGCTGGAATCAGATCAAGAATTATGTAAAAAAAAAGGTCTGACTCCTTTGGACAAAATTAAATGTTGAGGCTAAATTCAAAATGATCAAGAGTTTTCAGGATTTTTTTTTCCCCCACAGGATCTGATAACCAAAATATATCTTTGAGAAAGCAATTGAAAAACTGTATAGAATCACACCAGTATGTTATTGCACACTGAGAGAAGCTGTGAATCAATGACTCAAAAAAGTGGAAAATGAATGGATAATTCTCTCAGTTACTTCATAAAATGAATGGATTGTATCAAATATACACCAAACAAAGACAATGGGAGGTGCCTTTAGCAGGCTAAGATGATTAAGTTTATCTCCAAACTCTTTATAACAGTAGCATTCCCTGAAGGGCTCTGCATGCCCAAGAAATGATCAGGAATAACATAAACATCAGAGAAAGACCAGAATCTCATCAGGATAATTAAAGATGAAAGAGGTAAACTTCTAAATAGAAAAGAATCTCCTACTCCAGAAATAGTATGAAGAACTGGTTTATTATCAAGGTAAAAGAATTCTAAAAAGTTTTTCTATGTTTATATACCAGCTTGCTCTAAAAGTTTGAAAAATATCTTAATAGGATAACCAAAAATACCTACAAGTTTATGCAAAATAACAAAGGGGGAAATATGCAGTAAAGGGAAATAAGGGTAAGGATATAAAATTGAATCTATAATGAAACATAATTAAAGTAGTTGAATCATTTATTTGGTTTTAAGTTTTCTAACAGTCAATGCAAAAAGTGGGAAACAGTCATTATGAAATTCAGCTTCCATAAAACAAAAGCTGAGTGCTCAAAAGAACTGTTCCTAAGATAAGAAAGACACCTCCTAAGGAGTTCCTGCTGTGGCACAGTGGGTTAAGAATCTGACCACAGAGTCTCAGGTCCCTGCAAAGGTTGGGGTCAATCTCTGGCCCAGTATAGGATCTAGCATTGCCAAAGCTACTGAGGCTCAGATTTAATTCCTGGCCCAGGAGCTTCCATGTACCACAGATGTAGCCACCAAAAATTAAAAAAAAAAAAAAAGAGAGAGAGAAGAAAGAAGAAAGTACCTCGTCATAAGATTTTCATAAAGATGATTCTCTGTAATAAAATGAAAAATATCTAAACATCCTTAAAATCAATACAATCAAGTTTCACAGAGCTGTTTTTAAAAAAATTTAAAATAACCTAAAACTGAGGCTGATGGCATTGTAGAAAACTGGTTTTCAGTGATACAGAGGCTAAGAATACATTTTAGCATTTCTTGAGGAGTAGGTGAACTGCATATCCTGGAGGAGCTCTGTCATAAATGCTGCTTCTGCCTATTAAATTTTCAATAGGGATTGGGTGACAAGAAATTCAGAAATGTACACTTGAAAGCATCTCAAGTGTAGATATTTTCTGCTGCTAGATGAGTGAAGATTCATATATTATGAACAAAAGCATATGTTGTAGGACTAAACTTATTTAGGAAATATGATTATTTTTTATTGAAGTTGGGACGTCAAAATATGCCAGGACCTAAAAAAATAACCAGAGAAAGCAAGTAATTTTTTAAATAATTCTATTAAAGTAGAGTTTGGAGAATAGGCTGTATATACAAAATTGTTAAGGTAAATACTGTTTCCTGGGATAATTCTAAAAAGGGCAGGTAACAAATCCCAATGGTCCCTAATACACCTCTAACTAATCTACAAATAAATCTGGTTAAATATATTTGAATCAAATTTTGCCACCTATTACCATCTCTTAACAAGGGTACAAGGCTGGATGGCAGGACCCACAATTCTTTTTTTTTTTTTTTCTAATTTAAAATGTTGTTTTAAGTTTAGTAATTTCGAAAAGATTTGGGTCAGATTTTTTTTTTTTTCATAAGCATGTCTCAATCAAGATTCTTTTCAATAAAATAAAACTATAAAAGTTAGAGTTCTGCGTTATTGTCATCTTACTCTAAGGTTGACAGTAAAGATGGTACTAGAAGTGTGGGTATACATGATTTCTTACTGAGATTTGTGAGAAGTACAGCATTCACTTAAAGCAGAAATGTGAAACAATCGACAATATGATTGCTCACTGTAACTGCCATGAGGTTTGAAAAACAAACATGGAATTTAATACTTAGCAAGAATTATCACTCATCAAGGCAGACTCATTATCTGGTATTAAAATTTTTTCTTTAAAGTTTAAGACTTCCCAAGTTACTTTTAAAATTGTTTTAAATGAAAGTGCTAAAAAATGATTTATTAGCACAGAGTTTAAAAATTCCAATGGGCAAGAAAATATTCATAGTAATAATCATCAAAAGTAAAGTAAACCTAAACCAATTATGGTTATAAACATTATGCATTTATAATTACTAGTTATTTTTTAAAAGAAAGAGATATTATACCATTATTAGATTTCATATATCCTTGAATTCACCCAGGAGAATTTGACGATTTGCTATAATTCTTGAGTGAATCAGTCAACTTAACTGTGCCGCTCTCAAAAATTAAGAATAACAGTCTAACAATAAAAAACTTATTTCTCACTTTATCTTCATGACTGATACTTTATTTTATACTTCATTTTTTTTTTCTTTTTATGGCTGCACCTGCTACATTTGGAAATTCCCAGGCTAGGGGTTTGATTCAAAGCTGCAGTTGCTGGTCTACGCTGCAACCACAGCAACATGGGATCTGAGCCTCACCTGGGACCTATGCCACAGCTTGTGGCAACAACAGATCCTTAACCCACTGAGCAAGGCCAGGGATTGAACTCACATCCTCACGGAGACTATGTTAGGCTCTTAACCCACTGAGTCACAAAGGGAACACTCATGACTGATACTTTAAATGTCAGATGTATTTTCTATGGGTTAAAATTCAGGACCATATCATTCCATATTCTTATAAAGTACAGAACAAGTTGGTTCTACTCTTGGGAATAAAACCACAACTAAACAGTAGTGGGACATGCAACTATGGTTCCTGTGTAGTCACACAGTCTGTAATCAATATGCTGAAATTACTTTTAAAGCACTTATGAAGAATTCAAAACACCCTTCTTACTGTAAATGCAATGCAACTAAAATGAGGATTAAAGATGTCAAGGCTCTATCCATGAATGTTCACTACATAATATAACTTTAAGGGCTGATCTTGAAGAGCTTTCCAACAGTCTATTCAATTAAATATTTATTGAGTGCCCTCTAGGGCTTTGGCATTAGGTGAACTCCAGAGGGGCACAGGCCAGAGCACACATAATCTTTGAATTTTTGGGTCCACCTAAGAAATAATTCTTTGTACTAACAATCTCATACACAGTAGGAATGATCTTTTCATACCCTCCTTATTGTCTGTGAACAATGTTTGGTACTAAAATAAAGCGGCTCTCTAAAAATATATCATAAAAGGGAAGTATACTTTTTGAGATCAGAAAATTTTTGCAGAGAATATTACTTATGCCTGCAATTTGGATAATAGGAGGAATACAATCTGTTATATAAGAAAATGCATTGCTTTCCAGCAAAGAGGAGCCATGTAAGCAAAATAAGACACAGGGTAATTTAGAACTCAGAGCCAACTCGAGCATGGTAGATAAGATTATTCTGACTACAGCAGGAGGCGAATAAATCTGACAGTGTATAAAGGATGGTAAAGTCTCCTGTCAAAACATTTTTCAAACATAATATGGATAGTTTTAACTCCATAAGTAAAATATATTTATTTTAAATTAGTTGGGAAAAATAAAATTCTGTTATTAAAATGTGTGTGTTGTCTTTACCTATATATACTCACAAATATATATGACCCATAGTTGTAAAATCTTAAGTAGGCATCCTTGTTTAATTGTATCATCAGAATTACCCAGATCACTAAAAATCTTTTGTAAATAATTCTTTTAGTGGTTTTGTAGTATTCCAACATGCCCATTGCTATAGTTTCATTGACTTTTCTCTGCAGATGGATGTACTGCTTATTATTTTTGGTATGACAAAGAATCTTGTCTAGAAAATCTTCTTGGCATCACTGATTAGAGGCTATTTTGCTAAAGGTGCAAATTGTCAAACTTCTCCAGAAAAACTAGTCTTGTTTAAAGTTACATAAACAGAACATATGAAAATCCCCTGTATACCCAGGAATGTGCTGCACTGTATCAGTAAAGAATCTTTGCTTGGTGTTCCCTGGTGGCTCAGCAGTTTAAGGGTTCAGTGTTTTCACTGCTGTGGCTCAGGAACTGCTATGCCATGGGTTCGATCCCTGGCCTAGGAATTTCTGCATGCCATGAGTGTGGGGAAAAAAAAAAATCTTTTGCTGTACTGATAGAGGAAAATGGCATCTATTTAAATGTGTAGACAATAGGATTTTGAACCAGACATAAGCAAAGAGAGATACTTTGGGGAAGACCTTAAAATAAATACAAGTGCCTGCTGTTTTAGGTGAAAGTTGTAAAGATCTTTGAGAAACAAAACTGTCTCTGAAATGAAATAAAAACAATCACTTAAAATAGACCATTTGGAAGAGAAGAGTCTGAATCATGGCTCTGAAAAGGACGTACAGTATTCAGCTTGGGCTGCCATAACAAAATGCCACACAGACTGGGAGGCTTAAACAACAGAAATGTATTTCTCTCAGTTCTGGAGGCTGGAAATCCAAGATCAAGATGCTGGCTGAAGTAGTGTCTGGTGAGAGCTGTTTCTCCACCTTGCAGATGGCTGCCTCACTGTATTCTCACAGGATGGAGAAAGCGAGACAGAGACAGTGATTTCCTCCTCTTCTTAAAAGGCTACAGTCCTACCGGATTAGGGCCCCACACTTATAACCTCAGTTAATCTTAATTACCTCTTACATATCCTATCTGTACATATAGTCTAGTGGGGGTTAGGGCTTCAACACACAAGTTTGGAAGCGATAAGATTCACTGATTGGATAGGCATAAATAACAAGATCACTACCCTTGACAGAGAGTGTAGAATGCTTTTCAGTAATGTGCTCATTTTGCAATATTCTATTACATGCCAGGAAAGGAGCTTTTATATGTCACAAAAGCAGGGGTGTTATAACATATGGGATCCTTAAAACAAGGACAGTAGAGTTGAGAACCAACAACAAAGAGATATTATTGTAACTCCTAGGGTTAGATGACACACCTAAAGCAGAAGCAGAGGGTGATTCTGAGAGTAAGCACTGGGGAGTTGTCAGGCAGACAATAATCACATGTATTGCTAAAAAGGAATCCTGAAAGAGTGATTAGAAGAAAGGCAATAGAGTTCAGAGCCAAGATTAAAATACCAAATTTATGAAACTATGTGGTCCTCTTTTTAAAAATCTGTGTATTCCCACTCAAGTAAGATAAAAATTTTGACATGTCTCAGCATTAGTTTATTGAATCCATAACAGAAATCACTGACACTTTCAGGACAACATGAACTTATTAAAACATGATTGAATTCTTCAGTAAATCCCAGGCCCTTAAATTGTGTTGTGTTCTTGTTGTGGAAACCCTTATTTACTTACCATAGAAAGGGAACATTTCTCCTTCACTCATGTGGAAATATCACATATGCTATGTTCTAGAAAGTTGAAGTCTTTTGTTCTCCAACTACATAAGGCACCTATATAAGGTCCTTTCTGAGACATGATAACCAATTTCACCAAAAGACACCTCCCACTTTTCACTTGTCATAGTGTTGGAAAGTCCATTGCCAGAGACAAACTGGCCAACTACTTTAATGAGAAAGTACGATGAATGGAGTTCCTTGGTGGCTCAGGAGGTTAAGGGTCTGGTGTTGTCACTGCTGTGGCATGGGATCGATCCCTGGCCTAAGAATTTCCATATGTCATGGGCATAGCCAAAATAAATGAAAATTTGAGGAAACAGTCTTTGTATGTAGATTCAATTGGAAGAATTTTTTTCAGAACATGATCCAAGAAATTAAAGTCTGAAGAGAATTCCATAGCAGTGTGTTTTAAGTGAATTGAGCTCCGGCAGAAAGAAGAGTAAGTCACAATGGAGAGATTAATAACAAAACTATATTGGATAACTGATCGACATAAGGTCAACTTACTTTGAAATCTTCCACAAAGCCAATATAATTAAATAGAGACTTGCAGGAAATTTTCCAAGATAAGGTAAGCTTGAGATGGTTACCCTATGCATGCACACAAACGTACAGAGACATATGCATCATGTACACATATATATATCATATATATATATATATATAGCTATATCACCTATGTCTGAATATGTATAATTAAAGTGAATTAGCTGAAATAAAGTTTTTAATATTTAAATGTATTGTAAAAGGGTGAAATTTTTTTTCTGCATCTTGTTTTCAGTAATCCCATAGCCTACTGATACCCAAGAGTATCATCTTTATACCCAGTAGCATCATCTTTATCTCCTAAAGCATTGGGTAGGAATGGGATAACGGCTTAGAGTTAGGAAGAGGTTATAAGGTAGCAGCTCAATCAGTAAACCTATAAAAGGAAGATTAGTGGCATTCACATTCTCTCCAAAATAAATCGGTGGATTTCCCTCCTAATCCTCAAACTCCATACCTCTCTCCCTCATTCTCCCCCTAAAATATCTGATGACAGACAGATCATGAACACAGAACTATTTCTGTTTCTGACACATACATGTGTCTCCTTGTTCAGATCTATCATCACAAAATGACAGGTTCCAGATGCTTTCTAACTTTTACTTTGGGGGAAATCTTTTAAAATAAATGCCAGGACAAACTTGTGTTTTTCTCCTACAGTTCTGTTATTTTTATTGGCTTCTCAAAACTTTCTGTCCCCATGTCAACTGACTTGACACAATGAAACTTAGTAATATATAAGAGTAATGGAAGAAATTTGTTTGGGGTAAATTTAAGAAAATTCTGTTTCAGGGACAATAACTTATACATATATAATTGCTACCATGAATAAGACCCAATACAATAAGTTAGAAAGAAATGTATCTGCGGTTGCTCAGTTTATTAGAATGCAAAAATACAGTTACTCAAGGTGTCTATACGGTTACAAGTATTGTGACTGAAATACTAGAATCTACCCTATTATAAATGAAGAACTTTTGGAACTTGATCTGTAGATACAGCTCAAGTCAATCACAATGGTGTTTCTCATTTTCAAGGCTCAATTCTATTTGATTTCAATTTCTGCTTACTTCATCCAATTATTCTTGCTCTGTGGCAGATTGTATTAAACCATAATAGTTTGAATTTATCATTAATTAGATGAAGAGCCTGACAATATTGCATTTTACCTTTTACCTCCTAATGATGATTAAGATGAGCTATGCTTTGATCCAATAATTTCTGCACAGTACAAAGAAAGGGCTACATAAAACTAGGCTACTGAGCAGTAATCACTGGGGTCCAATGAGTTTCCTGCTGAAAGAAAATGTGCCTTTAAACCTGAAAATATAAAATGGCTCGAACTTGTTATTTATTTACTTATAACTGGGGGTAAGGGATACAGAATATTCATCACAAGAAAGCTTTTATTTATGTAGCTACTAATAGGCTTACGTGACAATAAAAGCTGTCGGACAAAAATCAAAGTCCTTCACCTCAGGCATTTCATCATTTGACTGAGGGTTGTTTCTAGGGTAAGGAACATCATTGTATATATCAAGAACATTGCTAATTTTAATTGAAACATAGTTGATATATAATATTATGTTAGTTTCAGGTGTACTACATAGTTATTTGACAGTTGATTACATTATGAAATGATCATCACAGTAAGTCTAGGAACCATGTGTCCCCCTACAAAAATATGACAATATTACTGACCATACTCCTTACGCTGTATATGACATTCCTGTGATTTTTTTTGTAATATAACTGGAGATTTATACCTCTTAATCTCCTCCAATATAATTTGCCAACCACCCCTCTTTCCTCCGATAATTTGTTCTCTGTATCCTTGAGTCTGTTTTTGTTGTGTTGTGTTTGTTTTGGATTCCACGTATAAGTGAGATCATGTGATATTTATCCTTCTCTGTCTTATTTCACTTAGCATAATGCTCTCTAGGCTCTCTAGATCCTACCATATTGTTGCAAGTGGCAAGATTTTATATTTTATGGCTGAGTAGAATTCTATTATATGTGTACTACATCTTTATCCATTCAGATACTGATGAACACTTAAGTTGCTTCCATATCTTAGTTATTCCAAATAGTGCTGCATTGCTACTCTTTTAATGATTTCATTATTGATGAATGCACATTGGCTTTTGGTAGCAGTGTCCAAGGGCAATTCCTTGAGGACTTTGTAGCCCTCTAATATTTCCTTTACTTACAGTCATTTTATTTACTCCTTGATTCTTTCATATTACTAGCCCTTTATTTCCATTCCTTACCAACCAAAATGTGGTTAGATATCAATTGAAACATAGTAGACATGGCAATTTCACTAAGGGTATGAAATGGTTTTGCTTCCCTTGGATCATTTGTTTGACATGAACAGAGGGGAACCTCCAACTTTATGGAATACCTCTTTCAGTTCCTCAGCCATCCATTACTCTCATGCTCATTCTCACTTTGTTACACACACACATACCCCCCCCCCCCCGCCCACATCCATATGCATCCTCACACAAACATCCTATCCATATGGCTTTCCCTCTGAGAACATTAGAACCTTTCTGTGCCCTTGCCCTGCATTTTCTGGTCAATTCATACACATTATTAAAGCATTAAATTACGTATCTCCTTTGAAAGCCTTCAACACTCTAAACACTGGGTTACTTTTGTTTTCCTGAATTTGCTAAGGACTTTGTATGGGATTTTTGATGTGGAAGTATTTTAGCCCATTGTCAAAGATACAATACTGTATTTTTCTATTTGTGTGATATCCCTCACTAGACTGGAAAAATTTTGGAGTGTATGCAATGTCACCACCACTGAAGCCCTATCACCTGGTACAGGACTCAGCAGGGAGCCTGAGCTCATTAAATGTTATTCAATAAGTGAACAAATGAATGTCTGCAGGTTTGAACAATATATACCTGCATTATCTAACATGGTAGCCATAAGCTACTTGTGTCTATTGAGTGCTTAAAATGTGACTAGCCCAAAATGTACTTAAGTGTAAAATTCATGCCATATTTTGAAGACTTACTATGAGAAAAAGTAAAACGTCCCACTAAAAATTTTATACAAATCACATGTTTAGATAATCTTTTTGATTTTGGATTAAATAAAATTATTAAAATTAGTTTTGCCTGTTCTTATTGCTTCATTTAATGCAGCTACTTGAAAATTTTACATTAAATGTGTGGCTCACATCCATCGCTTGTGTTATATTCCTATTGGACAGCACTGGTATAAATCAGATAGACTCCAGACACAAGAATGTCACCATCCCGTTATTACAACCTTCTTGTCATCCAATGTTAGGTGAGGCATTCTACTGTCAAGGGTATAAGATAGTAATATTTAGAACCTTCCTACTAAGTGTTCCTTAATTTAGGCACTCTGGCTAACATTCATCAACATTCTGCTGCCTTTAGTTACAGTAAATTAGATTATTGAAATGATATGGACAGTTGATGAATAGAAGTTTCAAACAAATGTATTAAAATTGCAATTCCAACATGGAAACATTCAGAATATGTTCTCATTTCAGAGTTTATGCAAAAGAAGAGAATGACTCTAGAGTATCATCATCCAATAGCAAGTTCTGCACAGATGGAAATGTTTTATATCAATGCTATTCAGCAGAACAGTCGCTAAACTATATGTGGCTGTTTGAGCACATGAAATACAATTAGTGTGACTGGTGAAATCCTTAATTAATTTAAATAGCCAACTGTGGCTAATATTTACTGTACTGGACATCATACCTCTAGACAAAAAACTAATTTCTGACTTGTAACTAGCAATGTTGATTTCAGATAAATTTGTCTTAAAATGCCATGTTGAGAATATTTCTATCTCATCTAAATCATCAGTAGCTAACACAAACAGCTTAAGACACTTAAAATGTTTCAGACACTTTAGAAATCACTTGTCTACTGAGTTTTTAAGTTTTTTCCTTTTGAAATAAAAGACAGGTATATTTAAGTTACCAACAAGATCTGCTTATCTGTTAATTATCTGATATCAGTGTCCCTTCTTGTAGTTAAATTATATATGTTTGATTTTTAATTAAAATGAGAAAATGCATCAAAAAACAGTTAAAAAAATCCCAAGTTCTTTCTAGTTTGTTTTCACATTTTATAACCACACTGCTTTTGAAACTCTAGGCAAGTGATTAATTCAGGCTAACCTAAAACTCTGGAAGTCATTTACAGGGGAGCTTTATTGTGTAAAAACAATTTCTGATTTGAGGATATGCAAAATAAATTGCGTATTTAAAATGCTAAGCCTTATTATTCAATTTGTCTCCTGCAGAATGTCCAGAAAATCAGTCTTTAAAGAACCAGATGTAATTAACATTCAACTTTATGTGCCTTAATTATAAGCTAATATCTGATAGAATAGGTAACATTTCTCCCTGTGGTTTTCATCCCGGGAGGTACTAGGATCATAGAATCTTAGAGATGCCAAGGTCATTTTCCAAATTATTTTCATTTTTTAGATTAGAAATATTAGTCACAGAGTAGAATGACTCTGTGAAAGTCACAGTTAGGTGGTGGAGACTGAGATGTAAACTGTTTGATTTTCAGGAACTGGTAGGTAGCTATTGTCTTTTAAAATTGTATCATTTCCTTTGAAAGTGTCTATGTAACATATCTGTAATACATGACCCAAAAATGTTGCACATCTCTTTGGTCACAGCAGAAATGAGAGAAAGCTAACCTTTGCTGAATTACCTGCTCTGGACTGAGCATCACGCCCAGTGTTTCCATGCACTGTTATATCCTGTGATCCTAAAATCAACATTTTGGGGACAGGTGAGAAAAAAGTGGGCTCTCAGAGCTTAAGAAAACTCACCCCTGTTTAAAAAACTGGTGAGGGCCTAATGAAGGGCAGGGAAGGGCAAGACTCAAGCCCACATTGTCCTAATAACAAAGTCCAGACCTTTCCTTCCATGCTATCCAGATTCTTAGAAACTCATTTAATTTATAATCTTGTGCAATTCCACATAGCAGAAGTGGTAAGCCAAGATTACCTTTTAGGAAATATGTTTGGAAAATATTTGCTATCAAATATACAAAATTTTAGTAGTTTCTTTTAAGGCTTTATAACTCCTATAATTAAAACTTGAGGGTTTGATACTAAAGGAATTTCACTTAGATGTCTTTAATAGTTATGTTACAAAACACATTCAAATGATATTATTCTGTGTTCTTTGCTTTGAATTCAAATAAATATTATCATTGTGCCAAATAAACCAGTTGTTTGTGATCTGTACCTGCCAAATGTTTCTGGTATTACACGTAGATTTAAAAAAAAATGAAATCAGTTTCAGTGAAATTCTTAATAGGGGAAAAACATGGTATTTCAATAATTTGACATTTGGACTTTTTTTTTTTTTTTTTGGTGACCATGAAAAGAATGCCTAGAAACAATCAATGGTCATGAAATAGACATACAAAAGATGAAAGGTTGCAAATTTGTTTCTATATTTCTCTGCATAGCAAATCACAGAAAAGGGAGTCCATGGTTAAGAGCACCATTTCTGAAATGAGACCAACCTGCCTTGAATTCTCACTTCAACATATGTTTGAATTGTAACTCTGGGTTTGCTAAATTTCAGATTACTCACTTATGAAAAGGTGGCAGTATTTGAACTCACCTCATATTAATATAAGTCAAATACTTAGCATGGCAACTCTCCCATAGTACTTGTGATTATTGTTGTTGCATTTATTGTATGTAGATACATCTAAAACATAATGAATTGTCAGTTTTTAAATTATATTAAATAACATAAATCTATACAAAATCATATTAGGAGTTCCCATCATGGCTCAGTGGTTAACAAACCTGACTAGTATCCTTGACGAGGCAAGTTCAATACCTGGCCTCCCTCAGTGGGTTAAGAATCCGGCATTGCCATGACCTGTGGTGTAGGTCACAAATGTGGCTCGGATCCCGAGTTGCTGTGGCTGTGGCATAGGCTGGCGGCTGTAGTTCCAATTTGACCCCTAGCCTGGGAACTTCCATATGCCATGGGTGTGACCCTAAAAAGACAAAAGGCAAAAAAAAAAATCATATGTAAAATGAATGGTATATATTAGAATTCTTGCGTAAGTTCCAGAGTCATAGGTCTTCATATATATTGCATTTACTGAATACAAGCAAACTAAATTGACAAAATAGTACCTCTCTCTTCTGATAGATAGACACTTAACTAATATTGATATATTTCTTTAAACTCAGGGTGCTCGTTTTAGGGCAGATTGAGGAATCACATATTTCACAACAAATCACATACTAAAATTGCAAAGTAATTTATAAAAAAATCTACACTGTATCATTAAACTTCTTCAAAAAGTTTCAATTTTTGAAGTATAAGGAAATATGTCCCTTAATTTCATATCTACTTTAAAAATTCTTTTTATTTTTGTTACTAAGGGCAAGTCCAAGGTGGGGAAAACTATCATCCCTGCATGTTACTGCTAAAAATACAAAGAAAGCTAACTATTCCAGAGTCTACATACCTTAGTCTCAAAAAATGTTCTCTCTTACTGTGGCTGCCTTACTGGCCTGTCAGAACTCTATTGAATGAGTCCCCACTGTAAGGGGGAGGCTCTGATTTAGCAAAGAGCTCTCACCTATCCATGCCATTTTTTTTTTTTAAAAAGGGTGAGTTTCAAATTCAAAAAAATGTTTTTAAAAATCGTAGTCTTTAATAATCTCCAATGAACCATAATTTTGATTTATTTTTTAAATTGAAGCATAATTGATTTACAATGTTGTGTTAGTTTCTGGTGTATAGCAAAGTGATTCCTATACGTGGTAGTCCATAATTTTAACTCTTTTTTTCTCACATATATTATACAGACTAATGAGTTGAGATAAAGGGATGGTTCTACTAAAGCATAAAAACATAAAGAGATCATGCCAGGGGTCCTAGAGTTTGACAAGTGCTAGTGGAATATCAGAACATAGAACATTTCATTTAAACATTTCTGGAGTCCCTCTGTGGCATGATGGAATAGGCAGCATCTATGCAGTGCCAAGATGTGCAGGTTCAGTCCCTGGCCTGGCTTAGGCACAGTGGGTTAAAGCATGAGGCAGTGCACAGCTGCAGTGTAGGCTGTAAGCGTGGGGGCTCTGATCTGGCCTGAGAACTTCTGGATCTAGCCCAGGAACATCATATCCCCTGAGGCAGCCAAAAAAGGGAAAAAAATTTCTGTCCTTGAGAGTCAGGTATTGCAATAAATACCTTGCTGTCATGTGTTTATGTTGGAAAATTTATATGTATAGAACATATGTAGACTTTTTCAAAGCTCAACACAGCTATTAGGAATATAGATAAATGGCATATATTCTAATTTTAAATGACACATATCAGAAAAAGAGACAACGGGAATGGCTGATTTAAAAAAATGCAGATAGGCTTTTATACGCAGAGCTGTCTCTCTGGAGACAAGCAAGTTAGTCACTTCAGAAAAATTTTAAGAGCCAGTATTTATTGAGTCTGATTTTACCATTAAGCACCAAGACTGAGTCATCCATCTCAATGGGATAAAGGCTCTGTGTGTGTGTGTGTGTGTGTGTGAGAGAGAGAGAGAGAGAGAGAGAGAGAGACAGAGAGACAGAGAGACAGAGAGACAGAGAGAAGAAAGAGAGAGAGAAGACAGAGAAAAAGAGAGAAAGCAAGGAGGAAGTGGGGAGAAAATGTGCCGTGGGTGTGTTGCCCAGTGTGCTATAGAGTTGGAATATTTTAACAGATGCGTTTTTGCATATATATAGAGTCTTATACATAGATTAGAAGAAGAGAATTGGACTGGAGGGTCTGCCCATATTAGGCAACTCAAATCAGTTTATTCACTGATTTCATTGACTAGGTTGTACAAATTCTATAGTGACAGATGCTATTTATTCACTTAAACCTAGATGCTTTGGCATTAAACATGTGCATCTACAAAAGAGGCTAGATCCCTACCAGAGAGGAGGATAATACTTTCAGAAATCACATGCTTTTCCTGATTCTCATAGTCAGTGAATCCTTTTTCATACTTCCTATACATAAGTCCTTACTGCAGTGTGGAGACATAGCACTCGGCAAGAAACAATAGCTAAAAATCAACTACACAGTGGGTTAAAAAGTGATTCCTTATTTTAACAACTCTTAAAGTCAAAGAAAAACATAGTTCAAAAAGCATTTTTTTGTCATATTTGGTTTTGTTTTGCTTTGCTTTTGGCTTTTTGTACTCAAATGATTGGTTCATTTCCATATTAATGTAAAGGTAAATAGGCTTATTTTAATCAGTCTGATAAGCCATCTACCAGGAGCAGCGGCTTTTCAAGATGCTAAAAATGAAGGAAACATTTCTAACATTTTACATGGGTAGAAAATCTACCAAGAGCCTCAAAGTACATCAGTTCAGCATGATAAAAATTCTTGTAAGCAAGGCAGAGGAGTTGCTCTTATCTCTATTTCACTGTTTATGAAACTGAGATTCCCAGCTACAAAGAAAATTGATTGCCTAAGGTCTCTAAACTTTCAAGTGGCATATCTAGAACTAGAATTCAATCTTCTGTGCTCTAAGTCTAGCATCTTTTTATCTATTCAATATGAAATAGGGACCAGTAAAGAAGATATGCTCTTTTTCCTACTCCCTCCACCTCTCCCTCCCCTTTCCTTCATTCTTTCTTCTTTTCTTCTGTATTTTTAAAGGACATCTCTCGTATCATTTATTCATGACCTAATTTACTCATCTACTCAACATTCATTTTGTGTCAGGTAGTACAAAAGGTACTCAAGTAAAATACTGAACAAAACACAAACCTAAGTTGTGTCCAGAATAATGAATAGAAAGTCTCAAAAATAAAGTGAGGAAGAAGGAGAAAGGAGTCATCATCCAGGATCGTGGTCTCAGCTACAGTTTGATGCCACCTGTAAGATGATGGAAAATATGTGTTGGTCTTTGACTCCAGTACCTGATAGAGGACTCCTGAAACCCTTGTCATTTATTGGATATTAGGAGTGTCTTTTGCTCTAATGAGGCAACTCTGGGTAGCCGCCTGGATAATTCTTGGATGAGAGCAGGTCACTGGAAAGTCATGATCAGAAGCTCGGGATTTTTCAGCCACACCCTCTACACTCCTGAGAAGGGAGAAGTGCTGAGTTAATGATCCATCATGCCCACATGATGAAGTCTCCATAAAAATCTCTGAAGCACAGGCTTCCAAGAGCTTCTGGGGTGGTGAATATGCAGAGATGCTAGGAAGAGTGGCATGCTCAGACTGGGCATAAAAGCTCCTCACCCCTTCCCACACACCTTTCCCTTGTCCTATGAATCGCTTCCATCTAGATGTTTCATCTATATATTTTTTCTTATCAAATCTTTTTGTAGTAAACTGGTAAATGTAAGTAAATGTTTCCCTGAGTTCTGTGAGCTACTCTAGCAAATTAATCAAACCCAAGGATGGCATCATTAGAGTCTGCCGCCTATAGCTGGTGGGTCAGAAGGCCAGGTGACAACCTGGGCTTGAAATGTGTCTGAAGGGGGTGAGGCAGTCTTAGGGGACTAATCCCTTAACCTGTGGAATCTGATGCTACCTCTGGGTAGACAATGTCAGAATTGAATTAAATAGTAAACACCCAGCTGGTGTCACAGAAGATTTCTTGATGTGAGGATAAGCCTCCAGTGGTGACCAAAAGTGAAGAGTTTTATGTGAGTAGCAAAGGAGACTCACAGGGAAGAAACCCACAAAAGAAGAAAAACAGTCTTTCCTTTTATACCACCCCATTACATATCAGTCTATTGTGAGTTCTAGAGTGTGGGGAATTATACAAAACTGGAGGACATAATTTATCTTTGCTACAGCATGTAAACTGGGGTTATCTATGGAATTGTGTCATGCTTCTGAGCAGTGTCTATTATATCCTTGGTAATAAAGTAAACGAGATGAGAACCACGATCTAAACAGAGGAGAAATGTATGTTTAAAAGGGTGAGTTGTCTTAAATCTTCCCTTTGGCAGCCAACAGAGGTGAAGCACTTATGTGTCATTGAGGTTCCCTTGAACCTCTACTTCAATGTTTATACAAGTGAAGCGGAAATGACCTTTGAGAAATCACCTAGGACATATCCTGACTTCAATAAGTGCTATTCTTAAACTCTTTCAGCAATTTGACAGTCAATTCCATTTTTTGACCACATCTAAGGAATGGGATTGTGTAAAATCCAATAGTAGCCTTTTCTACTTGTAGTACAAAGGATTTCTTGCAACCTCCTTATTACTATCTTTAATCGTCTAACTTCACCCACACTCTGATTTCTTTCCTTTTATTCTCAGTGTGAACAGAGAACAGAAGATCAATCACTTTCTCTAGAAGCTCCAATTTGGACAATCTTAGCTAGGTTAATATTCTGTGTCAACTTTCCCATATGGGAAGGACTTGCAGATAAGAGTTGATTTTGATATTGTGAATGCAAGCAAAATGTGAAATACACCAAAGAAATTAAATAAATCAGATAAATAAATAAATAAATACACCAAAGAAACCAAATAGATCTTACAACTGTATGAAAACTTGGAAATACTGGCCTTTCCAAAAAGCTAGGGAGATTGTAAGCCCCGGTTTTTAGGTCATAGGAAAGACAGGTATACTTGTTAAATTCACGGATTCATTAATGTATTCATTCACTGTATTTGCTCAGTATTATTTTTTTCATTCAACCATAACATATTGAGTGTATATGTCAGCTAGAAAATGTACTTTGTACTAGTGGTACAAAAGATGGATGGGGAGTTCCCGCTGTGGTGCAGTGGGTTAGTGATCTGGCTTGTCTCTGTAACATTGCTGGTTGGATCCTAGGCCTAGTGAAGTGGGTTAAGGATTCAGTGTTGCCACAGTGTTCCCTGGCCTGGGAACTTCCATATGCTGCAGGTGCAGCTGAAAAAAAAGAAGAAAGAAAAAAAAGGATGGATAAATCAAGACCATCCCTTTAAAAGCTCCCAGCCTATTGGAAGACTTTGATTTGTATATTCTTATATTAGATCAAATCTCTCAAAAGTCAAGACAGAGTTTTAAGAAGTGAGAGGTCAATATAAGCTTCATTTTGAAAATGGGAAAACAGCTATTTCAATGTTTCTGCAGAGCAAGTAATATTAAACAAATCTCCAATTTAAATTCCTGCCAACAGATAACTGACTGAATAAGACTATAGCCTGTGGGAACAAGAGGCTAAGTACAGCTGTGTGAAAAACTTTCTGTGTGTAAATATTTTAGTACATTAGTCCAGTTTTTCTGATTTACCATGAAGACTCCGGGTTATGCTTAACCTCACCAGTGAATAAAATGAATAAGCAGTTTCACTTGAAATTTATGCTTTCAAAAAAATTATTAAACAAATAGAGGATAAAAGTATAACAAGCAATATTATTTTGTATTATGAACTGAATTGTGCTTCACACATTAACGCTCTAATCCCAACATAACCATATTTGGGGATAGGGACTTCAATAGGGTAATTAAGGTAAAATGAGACCATAGGGTTGGGCCCTAATTCAATGAGACTGATAAGAGGAGGAAGAGATACTGCAGACGTCTGTGCACAGAGGAAAAGGCATATGAGGGCACAATGAAAGGGTAGCCACTATAAGCCAAGAAGAAAGGTCTCATCATAAACCAACCCTGCTACATCTTGACTTTGGACTTGCAACCTCCAGCAATGGGAGAAAATAACTTTCTGTTGTGTGAACCACACTGTCTGTGGTATTTTGCTATGGCAGCCAGAGCTGACAAACCAGTTTGTTAGGGAAAAGCAATTCCATCAAGTGACTTACAGTATTTTCTTAATGGTAATTGGTAACAAGTATTAGGCTCTTGCTGCATTTCAGATCATGCATTCAGAACTTTATGAATATCATCTCACTAGTTCTCAAGAAAGTCTGAAGAGATAGGTACTTCTGCGACACCATGGCACAGATGTGACATACAGAAAGGTGTAATGATTTGCCAAAGGTCAGCTAGCAAGGAAAAAGTTATTGTTCTTAGGGTAGAGGGTATAGAGTGACCATTATTAATATAGCTTTCATTTAATATTAAACACATATTTGTTTGAACATTTAATTTCATATTTGTATTATGTAAGCAAACAAAAATACCAGTCTAATAAAATTTAACATAACTATTGATAAAGAAATTTACAGTCATTATCACTTGCTATAGCTCCATATTTGTAAAGAAACATGAAACATATTCAAACAGAAATGGGACAAAGACTATTGCAAATATGAGCATTAAATTTAATGTTTGATAGATAATGGAAAATTGACAAAACTTTGTTACAATTAAAAGGGCCAATTATATAAACTCAACACTAAAATTTAAAATCTACAACATTTCAACATAGACTTGCTAGTGATTAAAAAAAATCCATGAACATGAAAGCTTGAAATATATTAAGAACCCAAATGAGTTAGTGATGGCTGTCATAAAAATCTGGCAGGGCATTCTATTTACAATTTGTAATAAAACTGTCACACATTAAATTTATAAAAGCATTTGTCTTAGAAAAATAAATCTATTTGCCAAGGGCGAGTTAATAACCTCTATAGTTCATTTGAATATATGGACAAAGAGATAGTTTGACTAACAGAGAATTCTAAGAAGTGCATTGGAAAATGTATAGGGTACTGTGACAATGGAAACATCACTCAAAAAGAGTCTATGCTATGAATTAACAGCAGGAATACTTTCTACATTATCTGAAATACAATCAATATTGTTAACCATCAACCCGGATAATTTGCCCACAGAGGAAATTGCATTCATGTGTTCCATTTTTGGAAACAATTAAAAATATTTCAATTTAAGTATCAGAGGAACATGGAGATTTTTCAAAACACACAACTGAATACCCAGAAGTTTCCTGAGGATTAAAACTCATTTACTTGTTTGAGGAATTTAAGGGAAGAAAATGCTATTTAATGCATGGGGTTTTACAGTTACCCTGAAATGTAAATATATACAATTTTTAATAAACTATTCCTTGAAATTTTAGATAAGCTTAATGGAAGCACAGAAGACAGCAGTTATACACTAAAGTAATTAGAGCAATGGTATGATAGTCACATGAGCTCCAGCTATTATAGTAAGTGTGTCATTTAGCCTTATTTTGGTTGGTGATCTTCAGAATGTTCATAAGGATTCCCAGTGTTACTCTGTATGCCCCTTTGAGAATGCAAATATAATCTTGAGTATAGAACTTCAGAAACATTTAGATATGTGTTGTTTTTTTTTTCCAATGTAATGCTGTCTCAGGTGAGAAGACATGCAAGTTATAAAATTTATTTTATTTAGAAGAAGGACAGCAAACTTTTCCTTACAGGGTGAATACTGAACTCTACCATTGTAATGTATGAGCAATTATAGACAAGATGGATTACAGAAAACTTCCAAGAAAACTCCATTTACAAAAACAGGCAGAGGCTATGATATGATTATTTGGTTAATTGTCCATAATTTGACAACATTTTGAAAAAAAAAAAGCTTTAAAAAATCTTCAAAATTGGTTTTGAAAATCATAATTTTCCTGCATTTTACATATGGTGTTCTTATGGAAGAAATAAAATTAGAGTTTCCTTTGGAAGAGCATATTTACTTTTGATAATTTCATAAGGTCATATGCCCTTCCTAAAGCTTTTGCTGTTATTTTCATAAGTGATGAAATGGAAAATCCCATGGGTTAAAGAATTCGAACACCAACAAGACCCATACGTATGCTGCCTTAAAGAGACCCACTTCACTTCTAGGGACACATACAATTTGAAAGTGAGAGGATGGAAGAAAATGTTTCATGCAAACAGAGATCAAAAGAAAGCTGGAGTGCAATACTCATATCAGACAAAACAGACTTTAAAATGAAGAACATTTTAAGGGATAAAGAAGGACATTACATAATGATCAAAGGATCAATCCAAGAAGATGATATAACAATTTAAAATATCTATGCACCCAACACAGGTTCACCACAATATATAAGGCAACTGCTAACAACCTTAAAAGGAGAAATTGACAATAACGCAATAATAGTAGGGGACTTTAACACCCCACTTACAGCAATGAACAGATCAACCAGACAGAAAATCAATAAACCAACCCTGCTACATTTTGACTTTGGACTTGCAACCTCCACCAATGGGATGCAAGGGTTCTTCAATATCTACAAATCCATCAGTGTGATACACCACATTAACAAACTGAAGAATAAAAACCATATGATCCTCTCAATAGATGCAGAAAAAGCCTTTGACAAAAATCCAACACCCATTTCTGATAAAAAACCTTCAGAAAGTGGGCATAACGGGAACCTACCTCAACATGATAAAGGCTATATGCGACAAACCCACAGCGAACATCATTCTCAGTGATGAAAAGCCGAAAGAATTCCCGCTGAGATCAGGAACAAGACAAGGATGTCCACTCTCGCCACTACTCTTCAACATAGTTCTGGAAGTCCTAGCCACAGCAATCAGAGAAGTAAAATAAATAAAAGGAATCCAAATTGGAAAGGAAGAAGTAAAACTGTCACTATTTGCAGATGACATAATACTATACCTAGAGAATCCTAAAGACTCTACCAGTAAATTGTTAGTTCTCATCCACGAATTTGGCAAACTCACAGGATAAAAATTAATACACAGAAATTGATAGTGTTTCTATACACTAACAATGAAGGAGCAGAAAAAGAAATTAGGGAAGCAATCCTATTTACCATAGCATCCAAAAGAATAAAATACCTAGGAGTGAACCTACCTAAAGAGACAAAAGACCTGTACTCTGAAAACTATAAGCCACTGATGAAAGAAATCAAAGATGACACAAATAGATGGAAAGATATACCATGCTCATGGATTGGAACACTCAGTATTATCAAAATGAGCATACTACCTAAGGCAATCTACAGATTCAATGCAATCCCTATCAAATTACCAAGGATATTTTTCACAGAACTCAACTCGAACAAAATATTTTAAAGTTTGTTTGGAAGCACAAAAGACTCAGAATAGCCAAACACATCCTGAAAAAGAAAAATGGAGCTGAAGGAATCAGGCTCCCAGACTTCAGATATACTACCAAGCAACAATCATCAAAACCACATGGTACTGACACAAAGACGGAAATATAGATTAGTGGAACAGGATAGAAAGCCCAGAATTAAACCCATGCACCTACAGCCAACTAATGCATGACAAAGGAGGCAAGGATATACAATGGAGAAAGGACAGCTTATTCAATAAGTGGTGCTGGGAAAACTGGACAGCCGCATGGAAAAGAATGAAATGAGAACACTCCCTAACACCATAAACAAAAATCAACTGCAAATGGATTAAAGATCTAGATATAAGATCAGACACTATAAAACTCTTAAAGGAAAACATAGGCCAAACACTCTCTGACGTCAATGACAGCAACATCAACTTCTTCTCAGATCTACCTCTCAGAGCATTGACATAAAAAAAATAACAAATGGGACCTAATTAAACTTAAAAGTTTCTGCACAGCAAGGAAACCCTAAACAACATGAAAAGACAACCCACAGAATGGGAGAAATCTTTGCAATGAATCAACTGACAAGGGATTAACCTCCAAATTTATAACACATATTCGTGTAGCTCCATACCAAAAACAAACAACCCCATCAAAAAATGGGCAGAAGATCTAACAGACAGTTCTCCAAAGAAGACATATGGATGGCCAAAAACCCATAAAGATGTTCAACATCACTCATTATTAGAGAAATGCAAATCAAAAACCACTATGAGGTGCCACCTTACACCAGCCAGAATGGCCATCATCCAAAGACCACAAACAATAGTGCTAGAACAGGGTGTGGAGAAAAGGAACCCTAGTACACTGCTGGTGGATTGTAAATTGGTTCAACACTGTGGAAGCGTAGTGAGATTCTCAGAAAACTAAAATAGAACTATCATTTGATCCAGCAATCCCACTCCTGGGCACCTATCCAGAGAAAACCATGACTCGAAAAAACACATGTACTCCAATGTTCATTGCAGCACTATTTTCAATAGCAAAGACATGGAAACAACCTAAATGTCCATCGACAGAGGAGTGAATCAAGAAGAGCTGGTACATATACACAATGGAATATGACTCAACTATTAAAAAAACAAAATACCAGCATTTTTAGCAACATGGATGGACTAGAAAATCATGGCTAAGTGAAGTCAGCCATACAATGAGACACCAACATCAAATGCTTCACTGACATGTGGAATCTGAAAAAAAGGTCAGACTGAACTTCTTTGCAGAAGAGATGCTGACTCACAGACATTGAAAACTTATGGTCTCTGGAGGAGACAGTGTGTGGGGTGAGGAGATGCACTTGGGCTATGGGATGGAAATCCTGTGAAATCAGATTGTTATGATCATTATACAACTACAGATGTGATAAATTCATTTGAATAATAAAAAGAAAAGAAGAAAGAAAGAAAGAAAGAAAAAGAAAAGAGAAAGAAAGAAGAGAAAGAAAAAAGAAAGAAAGAGGAATTAAGGAAGGAAGGAAGGAAGGAAGGAAGGAAGGAAGGAAGGAAGGAAAAGGAAAGAAGAAAAAGAAAGACAGACAAAGAAGAAAACAGACAAAGAAAGAAAGAAAGAAAGAAAGAAAGAAAGAAGAAAGAACGGACAGAAAGAAAGAAGACACAGAAAGAAAGAAAGACAAGAAAGAAAGAAAGAAGAAAGACAAAGAAAGAAAGAAAGAAAGAAAGAAAGAAAGAAAGAAAGAAAGAAAGAAAGAAAGAAAGACAAAGAAAGAAGAAAGAAAGAAAGAAATTTGAATACCAAATAGGTTCACTGGTTCTTTAGGAATGTATTAAGCAACCTAAATGCCCATCAACAGATGAGTGGATAAAGAAGATGTTCCATAGAAACACACAACAGAATACTACACAGCCCTAAAAAATGAAATGATGCCATTTGCAGCAACATGGATGGATCCAGAGATTATTATACTAAATTTAAAGTAAACCAGATGAAGACAAATATCACTATGACACTGTTTATTTATATGTGAAATCTAAAAATAATGATACAAATGAATTTATACACAGAATAGAAATAGATTCATAGACACAGAAAACAAACTTATGTTACCAAAGGGAAAATAAAAGGAAGAATAAATTAGGAGTTTGGGATTAACATATATATAGTACTATATATTAAATAGATAACCACAATAATCTACAGTATAGCACAGAGAACTCAATTCAATATTTATAATAACCTAAAAGGGAAAATAATTTGAAAAAGAATATTTATATATGTATACATAACAGAATCACTTTGCTGTCCACCTGAAACTAACACAACATTGTAAATCAAATATACTTCAATAAAAAATAAATAAAATTGGAGTTCCCTCATGGCGCAGTGGTTAACGAATCCAACTAGGAACCATGAGGTTGTGGGTTCGATCCCTGGCCTTGCTCAGTGGGTTAAGGATCCCGGCGTTGCCTTGAGCTGTGGTGTAGATCGCAGACGCAGCTTGGATCCCGTGTTGCTGTGGCTGTGTGTAGGCCGTGGCTACAGCTCTGATTAGACCCCTAGCCTGGGAACCTCCATGTGACTGAGGATTGGCTCAAGAAAAGGCAAAAAGACAATAAATAAATAAATAAAAATAAATAAAATAAAATAAAATAATAAAGTGTATTTAGCTCATAGAATGTATTATTTATGCAAAGAGCACTTCATTTGGCACTTCCTTGTTCAAATTCTAGCTTTGACACTTCTTAGACTGTGAAAATGTGGGAACAGAGTTTGCATTTTATTTTCTCTTCTGTATGGTGGGGCTCATGATAGTATTTACCTCACAGGACTGCTGTGAATCTTAAGTGAGCTATTGCATGTATAACCTTGCAGGTGCTCAAAGTATGGAAAGTATACAGTAAATAGGGGCTATTCTTATCATTATGTTCATAAAATTAATAAATATTCCAGGCCTTTGGATAACTTAAGTCGAGGAAAGGGGAAACATGAACAAACATAAAATATTGCACAGTGCAAAATAAATAAATATTTTATCACAAGTTGATAGTTAAAGGTTGAATGACATGAAGTAGATTAACTAGGGAAAACTAAGGACATCTCAATGTTGATGATGTGTTTTGTACTAGGATCCTGAAGAATATCACTTTTCACTGACAGAATATTGGTGATGAGAAACAACTGAAGGGTGAGGTTCAAAAAAAGGCACCAAAGCAGAGGAAGTACCCAGGGGCTTGCTGCCTCAAGACTCGACCTTGAGTGAGAAATGAGGCTGTGTAGCAGCAGCTGGAGAATTCAAATATAAGTCCATAACTGCTTGCTAGAAAATACAACAGTTGAAAATAATTTATTTTCTTTAGATAGAATACTTGTCTAGTATTTCATTCCAAGATGGTATTTGCTCCCCTAGAATAAAGAATTTTATGGGACGAACTTGCATGGGGAGAAAATTATACAGTGAAGACACTAAAGTAACATTTTGTAGGGCAAGTAAGGTTTGAGCAAATGTGGTCTGGAATTTAGATTTTAAATCTAGAGATTGGCGCTCTCATGAAAAGGAAGACCCACTGAAATCATTCTAGAGGGCTAGAAAGCGACAGGAACATTAAAATCTATTCTAGGTCTGGCCATACTTTGCCCTGTAACATCAGCCCAGTAATAATTATCTTTAGGTCTCAGTTTTTACCTTTGAAAATGAAGAAAATATTTGAGTAATGTACCTATCACAAATATTTGAGTAAAATATCTATTACTATGAGTTAACTATTTTATTTAGTTGCAAGTGCCAAGAGAACAAAACAGGAGGGAACTTGGAAATAAAACTAACTATACCTGGTTCATGAGAAAGGAACTGCAAAAATTATAATTTTATTTATTTATTTATCAAAAAAGGTTTTGTTTTTTTGGGTTTGTTTTTGTTTTTGTTTTTGTTTTTGTCTTTTTGTCTTTTTAGGGCCATACCAGCAGCATATGGAGGTTCCCAGGCTAGGGGTCTAATCGGAGCTGTAGCTGCCAGCCTTTGCCAGAGCCACAGCAATGTGGGATCCAAGCCGCTTCTGTGATCTACACCACAGCTCACGGCAATGCCGATCCCCAACCCACTAAGCAAGGCCAGGGATCCAACCTGCAACCTCATGGTTCCTAGTCAGATTTGTTTCCTCTGTGCCATGACAGGAACTCTAAAAGTTACAATTTTAATTTATATATTATTTTAAATATCAAAGGGTTATCAACTAAAGTATGTCATTTGGCTTACAAGAATTAGGTCATCAGCCACCACAGTCACTGACCTTCGACACATCCTGAAAGGAATTCAGAGTAGAGATCAGGATTGAGACACTCTATGTGCTGGGAAAAACTGGCAGAATAGGCCTTCAGATAATTAGGTAGTTTCAGGAGAAAAACTAATAAGCCAAATTTCTTTTATCTTCTCATACCTAAAAAAGTACTAAAATCATTAATGGGGATTTCTGCTCCTTGTGACGAGCAGTAATCTTCTCATAGCTAGCAGCAACATTCTACAGAGAGGTATGGTTGATTGCATGTACTCTCCTTTACTGTATATATATATATTGAACCCCCTTCGCCCCCCTCGCCCACCTCTTTGGAGCAGTTTCTCAGAGGTATCTGATAGGATGTTTCCTGGGCTATAGTCCTCAGTAAGCTTCACATAAAACTGAACTCACAGCTCTCGCAGTGTGCTTTTTTTTTAAGTCAACAAGATACGCATGTTAACTGATTCATGTTAAGTTTATGGGCAAGGAAATAAACCACAACATCAGAACTAGAATCATGGGAACAGACACATGGATATAAAGCTAAAAAATTTATATTGTATTATAGGAGGATAGAAGACGAGCAGGAAAAGACAAGTAGAGAGATAATACATTAAGTTTTAAAAGCTATTGTTATGTAAGACTAATGCGGAATTGTGACTGTCACTAATATTTCAATTCTTTCTAATCTACAAAGTACTTTATTATAAGTATCACATTTCATCATCACAACAAACCTGTAGGGCAAAACTTATCAAGTGAAAATGTTCATTTCTTGCTCATATTCATGAAACCTAGATCTTTGGAATTCCAGTCTGGTAGTCTTCCTCAAAGGTAATCAGCAACCACTGTGGGCTAAGAAAAACTATGCTGTGATTAAACAGTATTTGCTGATGATTTTTGCAGCAATGTAAAGGAAGTTTACTGTTGCAGGCATGCAGTAACCAGGAGATCAGTGCTTAAAGAAGGCTGAGAATGTGGAGCTGCATGGGCCACTGAAATAGACTTTTCAGAAAGTTTCTTAGGTCCTAGTCCTGGTGACCAGGCAAAATTGAACTTGGCCTGCAGAAATTTAGTTTATGAAATCTAGCTGCTCATGTCATTGATATTAATGCTGAATTAGTTGCCAACACTTATCAAGAGGTTTTGCATGAAAGTTTGAATTTCCAACTTTTAAAAAATTTTCAGAACGTCTGGCACCAGTTTGCTAGAAGTAGGCAGTAGATGTTCTCCTCTGACTCTAAAAGCACTCTAGTTTGTCAAAGACCCTGACTTCTCCTTGTTGTCCATTTTCTTTTTTAAAACCATTTTATAGAGCCTATGGTTAATAATGCTGAAGTGTATAAATAAAAATTTACTAAGAGGGTAGATCTTATGTTAAGTGTTCTTATTAAAAATATTAACTTCTGGAGATGATAGACATGATTATAGCACTGATTGTGGTGACGGTTTCACAGATACAGACTTATCTCCAGACTCATCAAGTAGTACATATTAACTATGTATAGCCTCCTTATGTCTATCATACTTACTGTTTCTCAAAGCTGATCTTCCTCATACCTTCATATTACCTTCCTGATTCCTGGGGACTTCTGAGTTTCCAAGACTTGGCTCAAGAGCCTGAGGTTCTTGAAGACCACAAGTGAAATTTTTACCCTTTGTCTGCCATGAGTATTCCAAAATATTACATGTGAGAGAAGATTAGAAAAGCTACCATCCAGCCTGACTGTATAAATGAGAGGAGAAAAGGTTATGGAATAGAGAGTAAAGGGCAGCTACAAAAATAAAAACCCAGTATTCTCCTACAAATCCAGACACTCGGCTATGTCAAAGTCAGTAAAAACAACCTTTTCCATTTTATGCCCTTTGCTATTTTGCTTGTCCAGAAAAACAAGATATCTGTTCTTTGAAAAAGTAAAATGTTTTACTGAAATTAAAAAAAAAAATTTCATATACCATCCATGTTTTGGCATTACCTCAAAGCAAATCACTAATTCAATGAATTGAAAGTGGGGAGGGTAGGGAGTAAAGCTAGTTAAATTTTATTCAAGTTGCCAAATGTTCATATTCTCTCACAAAGATGAAATTATAGCATTTAACATATATGTAGTATTGTGATCTTAGTTCTTAAATATAGTAGTTCAGGTCACTGTAGTATAAACATAAAAAAAATGCATCTAGGAGTAGTAGAAACAAAAGGATCCCACTTGCCACAAAGGGATACCATTTGCCATTTGTCTGATGATTAAAAGGAGATGAAGATTCTGTTCCACATGACAGGCTTCTAAATATGATAACAGACTTGTGCTGTATAAAAAGCCAACTGAATAAAAATAATTTCTAAAATTATCTTTATATTTCATAGAGCCAGGCTGTGCATTTCCTCCAATAGTAGTAGTTAAAGTGGATCCAAAGAAAATAAAATATTGTCATACCCTCTCCCTTACCAATTCTATAATGGTCTCTCTTAACCACTATCTACTAAATCTGTAAAATATAAATGAAACAGCACACCAGAGACTATATATTTCTAAATAGAATATATCAATTCAACTATACACCAAAAATACATACAACCAATTGAAAAATATATACAGATAACTCTTTTTTTTCTACTACAAAGTGAGGACTTATTTAATATAAAGAAAAACAGATAATCAAAATATTTTCAGGTTTATTTTAATTTTATATTGTTTCATGTTAAAATTGTTTTGCTACTTTAATTTTAATTATGTATGATTAATTAAATTTTGTTATATGTAATTATTTTGTATATTAATGTTAATTTGTTGCATATGACCATGGGGGAAGTCACACAACAAAAAATATAACGATACAATAAATACAAAGTTTGAACCTAACTTCAAACTATATAAGCAAGTACAGATTAGGAAAACTCATGTGTTATGATCCGACAGGAAAACAGAAATTTGCACTACCCTTAAAATGTGTGTAAGAAATTTAAATTTGTTACTGAAAAATATCTGAGGGATTTACAGGTAAGTAAGATCAAGGAAAGGTACTCTAGAATCTTTTCCATCACTTCAAACAGAACAGCTCTCTATGTCAGAATTCATGGAAAGCTTTTATTTGCAAAATTAAAAGAAAGCATTATGCTAGGAAAACTGGAAAACTGCATGTAAACTAATGAAACTAGAACAACCTGCACACTATCACAAAAATAAACTCAAAGTGGCTTAAAGACTTACATAAGACATGCACCATAAATCTCCTAGAAGAGAATGTATAGAAAAACATTCTCTGACATAAACCGTACAAATGTTTTCTTAGGTCAGTCTCCCAAGGCAATAGAAATAAAAACAAAAGTTAACAAATGGGACCTAATCAAACTTACAAGCTTCTGCATTGCAAAGGAAACCAATAAGAAAAATGAAAAGACAACCTATGGAATGGGAGGAAATAACTGCAAACAATGTAACTGACAAAGGCTTAATCTCCATAATATACAGGCAACTCATACAACTCAGCAACAACAACAAAAAACAACCCAATTAGAAAATGGGCATAACACCCAAATAGATATTTTTCCAAAGAAGCATTGGATTACAGTAGGCACATGAAAAAATGCTCAACATCACTAATTATTAGAGAAATGCAAATCAAAACTACAATGAGGTACCACTGCATACCAGTTAGAATGGCCATCATTAATAAGTCTACAAATAACAAATGCTAGAGAGTGTGGAGAAAAGGGAACCTTCATACACTGCTGATGGGAATGTACATTGGTACAACCACTATGGAAAACAGTGTGGAGGTTCCTTAGAAAATTAAATACAGAATTAGCATATGATCCATATATGCCACTTCTGGGCATATATCCAGACAAAAATACAATTCAAAAAGATATATGCACCCCTATGTTCACTGCAGCACTTTTCACAATAGCCAAGACATGGAAATGTCTATCAACAGATGAATGGATTAAGGTACATATACACTAAGGAATACTACTCAGCCATAAAAAAGAATATAATAATGTCATTTGTAGCAACATGGATGCAACTAGAGATTCTCATACTAAGTGAAGTCAGACAGAAAGACAAATACCATTTTAGAATCTAAAGTATGGCATGAATGAACCTAATCTACAAAACAAAAAGATTCAAAGATATAGAGAACAAACTTGTGGTTGTCAAAGAAGATGGGGGAGGAAGTGGAGCTTGGGGTTAGTAGCTGTAAACTATTACATTTAAAATGGATAAGTTATGAGGTCCTGCTGTATAGCACCAGACTATATCCAGCCACTTGGGATAGATCATGATGGAAGATAAGAAAGGGAGTGTGTGTGTGTGTGTGTGTGTGTGTGTGTGTGTGTGTGTGTGTGTAAATAATTAGGTCAGTTTGCTATACAGAAGAAATTGGCATAACATTGTAAATCAACTATACTTTAGTTTTAAAAATGAAAAAAAGTTGTGGTTAAAAGAGAAGTAGGAAACTAAGCTGGGTTCCAAACTCTCCTTATTGATGACAAAAAGATCAAAATTTGAAATAAATGTCAATATTATAGGATTGTTTAGCTCTTCCTTTCCTCATTCTATTTCAGTCTCTTCCCCAGTAGAACACATTGCAAAATGAGTCCTAATGCCCTACATTTTTTTTCTGTATTCACTTTCATTGTTTCCTTATATGATCTCATAAGGAAAATTATGAAAAAATTTGAAATGAAAAAAAATTGCTAGTTTCTTTCTAGTGAATCCTCCAGTTTTGCCTCTGCCTTTCACTGTTTTTGAACTATTTTGTAATTGTAAGTTGTGAAATGTTAACAGAAATGCAAATTGTACCTTGTGGATATGTGGATGATTATTGCTCTGTGAATATTTACCAGTCTATAAATGAGCAGAGCAAAACTGATACAATAATAATAGGACCATGAAAAAAAGGGTATGTTGCAAATACCATCATGAATAACCACAGATCACTACATTTTACATTTGTAATTTTTTGTTTGTTTGGGTTTTTTTTTCTTTTTAGGGCTGCACCTGAGGCATATAGAGGGTCCCAGGCTAGGGGTCCAATCAGAGCTGCAGCTGCCAGTCTACACGAGAACCACAGCAATGCAGGCCCTGGGCCGAGTCTGCAACCTATACCAATCATGGCAACGCCAGATTCCTAACCCACTGAATGAGGCCGGGATTGAACTCGTGTCCTCATGGATGCTAGTCAGGTTCATTAACTGCTGAGCCACAATAGGAACTCCACATTTCTAATTTTTAATGAAACATTTTCTTTAGTTAAGGCAACTTATTACATATTGCAAGTTAGTTGAAAGCTTAAGTAATTTTTGGTAGTCACAATAAATTTCAATTGAAATTGGTAAAATTATAAGAATAAAAGATTGCTTTGCTTTTTAAAACTGAAACTTCCTTAAAATAGTTGCCTTTGAATATAAGTTGGGTATGAATTTATTGCTTTTTTAGATTAGTGATGATACAAAATAGAGAACCTAAAGTAAGCACTAATGTTAACATAAAATATCAAATATACGGCTTAAACAATATTAAAATTGATCCACATCAAAATCACATGAATATCTCACAAAGATATTTACCATGAATTTTAGGAAGTTTTACATTGAAGAAAAAAAAAAGGATTTCATTTGAGTAAGAAGCTTAAGAAAAAAGAATATGAAACAACTTTTGTTAAGTTGTATGTTAAGATAAAGAAAAATGAAAGGGTACGATTTTGAGTCTCTCTCATCCAACAGGTCAACAGATGATGAGAAAAACATAGAACATGCTGCTTTCAAGAAAAATATCATGAGGGTCAATAAAATATACCAAGAGTTGAGATTTTAGGAAACATTTTAGTTTGTTTTCCAATGGCACAGGAATACCACTTATAATAAAAGAGTTCTTTGAAATACATTTTTCTATTTCCTGTACCCCAGAAGCCCTTCTTTTATAAGATCTACTATGAACTTATTTTATTGCTGTTGATCTGAAACTAAATGTAGATAATGTGGGAAAGTGATTAATTCTATTATTCCAATACCTTGCTTTTAATTGCATGAGGATTTACTACATGACAGATGTCTTTAAACAGCTGATTAATCAGAGAAAAGTAGTTAAATAGCATTCGCTGTAATTTTTGATTGAACACTTGATTTTAAATCTATAAACATTTCCCTACAATTATAATACATTTTCAAACCCACATGTATTTTGGCTTTTAAAAATTCAAATTGTTTTTTGCTGTTGAAAAATAGTGGCTATGGAAAAATGTTTTGTATTCAAAAATTCAGAATCAACCTTTGCAATCCTCTCAATTTTGGAACCTGATCCCTGAGAACTGAGTTTCTGGGTGGAACTCATCTTAAGAGGGTCTTGAATGGAAAAGAGAGCAAATGTCACCCCTGGAGGTAATTTCACTCTGGACTAACGCGTAATTAATTAAGAGTACGAAGGAAATATTTTATATCATTTTCTGACCTTTATAAGCTTTCATGGACTATACTTTCCACTTTCCCAGACAGGGCTGGAATCTTAAAATATTAGACTCATCAGTAGCAGGTAATTGTAATCATTCTCTTGTCTGCAAACACTACTAATTTTTGCTGATGACTCTAAACTCTTATCACCAGGTCAAGATTCTTCCTTTAGCTCCATGCCTATTTCTTATTTAACTACTCAATGAACAGCTCCCACGGCACCAAAAAACTTCCTCAAATCTTTCTTTTCTTCGGTGAATGACATCATCACCATTTGCCCAATGCTTCCACCTAAAACTTTTCATATCTGCTGTATCTATAGCTTATCTATCAGTTACCATGTCCTGCTTGTTCTTTTCGTTCAAATCTTCAGTGAGATAATTGCAGATTCACAGGCAGTTGTAAGAAGAAATACAGAGAGATCCTGTGTACACTTTACCCAAATGCTCCCAATGGTTAATAATTTGCAAAATTATACCATAATATCACATTTAGGCTTTGACAAAATAAATGGTTCTATTTCATGTTTCCTCGGTTTTATTTATTCCCTGTGTGTGTGTGTGTGTGTGTGTGTGTTTAGTTTGATGCAATTCTATCACATGAATGTATCTACCACCACAGTAAAGACAGTGTATAGTTACATCATCACAAGAATCCCGCCAGTTAATTTTTTGAATTCTCCATTTCTCTTCTGTATACTCTCCTCTCCAAATTCTCACCCCCTGTGTTGAAATAACCCCCCTGCAGACATCTCTGACTCTAGACTTCTAGTCCCTCCAATGAATCTTTTACAACAAATTTATAAACTGCAAATCTGATTATGCTACTCCTTTCAGCAACCATCAGGGAAACCGATTCCCTAGCTCTCTGACTTATTCTGAATTTACACCTGGGGAACATTCTGCACATTACTAAAATAAAAATCTGAGCATAAAGTTATTGGCATAGCTTATTATTCATATGAAGAAGAAATCAAAAAATTTTTTGCCACCTGTCCTCTTAATACAATATTTAGTGACAATTAAGAATCTTATGTATGCGTTTGGTGGTCCCCATGGTCATTCAACTGAAAAGCTTTATAAGAAATTGATAGAAACTATATGCCTATTTTATTTTTATATTCAGAAGTATTAAAGCAAATGGCCTATCAGCTCTTGTTTTTCAGTCATATCACCCTAGCCACACTCTGGAAACTGAAATGGAAAATCAGAGATAGATCCGGGAAAGTAAAATTATGGCTACTACAGATGAATTTTTTGAAAACACTGTTACAATTACCTATTTATTTTATAGACAGCTATAGACTGCTATTAATGATTTATATATTGACTATCATGGCATATCACGTTACTTCTGAGAGTATACTGTTTGCTGGGATCATTGTTCTAATGGTTTCTAGAAATTTGGTGACTCCTCTCCATTTTTCTCCTCTCAAGATGTGTTCCCCTGAGAGGATAGTGTGTAACCTACTAGAAATTTATCCAAACTACTTTCTACCTCAAGTTAAATTCGTGGCATTTTTCACAGAGAGAGATTACTAAGGTATTAATAAATGGATAATTCATCCCACCTTCATTTTTCCATATGTAAGTCAAAATAGAAATCATATAATATTGATGCTCATGTATGGTAATACTTACCTGTTTCTGTAACAAGGACAACAAAGACTTGTCAGAATCTTTTCTTTTTGCTTTCACGTGGTAGTATTATAACTCTTAGTGGCTATGGAGTGTGGTAACTATTTTTTTTAATCTTAGATATCATTTACCACATTGTATTTAGCCACATTATGTGCATGAACATTGTTGTTTTAAAAATTCTTACAGATTTCTAATTAAACCACCTGTGTCTGGCAAAGTATCTGATTTCTTTAAAAATTTTTAAATAGTCTTACATGTTAACTTGGTTAGGCTATAGTACCCAGTTACTTAATCAAACATTGACCTAGGTGTTTCTATTAAGGTTATCTTGTAGATGCTGTTTACATCTATGTAATCAGCTGACTTTAAGTAAACAAGTTACCCTCCAAGGTATGGATGAATCTCATTCAGTCACTCTAAGGTATAAAGAAGAAAAATAGATATCCTGCGAGTAGGGAAATATACCTCAAGAATACAGCATCAACTTTTTTGTGAGTTTCCAGCCTTCAGGTCCAGCTGCCTTAATCCTGTGAGTGAACTTCTTAAAATAAATCTCTCCTCTCACTAGATAGATATTGATATAGACCTTCTGGTATCTCCTATTGGTTTTATTTCTCTAGAGAACCCTGACTGATAAAACTAACATGTCTATTAATGACACCGGTATTACTGGTTTCTGAACTATGCATATTTACAGCATATTAAAACTACTCTAACCATTTAAATGTACAGTGGTGATTTTCTCCCTAGATCAATTCATCTTGCCTTCATCAAGGATCATCCAAGAGTTTGGGTCATAAGTTGGAAATGAACCCACTTTGGGTTCCAGAATGAGGTCTAGATTAGTCAAAACCAATCTGCATAATTCCAGTATACCCATAAGCATTCACATTGACTATACGAAAAGTGATAGAGACAGGTTATCTCAGTTTAACATGTCTCTTTTCCAATGACTCAGTTTCTTATTGAAACACAGCCCATCTTATGATTTACTTACGCATTTACTTCAAGACTGCTCAATTTGGTGACACTTCATCACCTTATATAGAAGCACCATAAGCTCCTGTCCTCACTTTCACTCAATCTCCATACTTTGCCTCTCATTATCAATATCTTGCCATTTTCTTAGAATTGTTCTTTTTCTGTCTTCCGTATAAAACATAATCTTCCTGATGTTCACTACCATTTCACTAGAGTCTACAATGATCACTGTCCTATATATAACTCCCAGTGAACATTTGCTTGATTAAAAAAAGAATGGCAATTAGCAACATCATTAAAGCATCACATTTTAACCACACGTTAATTTTGTTTTTCTTTATTTGGCCGCATCTGCAGCATATGAAGTTCTAACACCAAGGATCAAATCCGAGCCTCAGCTGTGACCTACACTACAGCTGCAGTAATACTGGATCCTTAACACACTGCATCAGGCCAGGAATCAAACCTGCACCTCAGCAGCCACCCTAGCTGCTGCAGAAACAATGCCAGATCCTTAACCCATTGTGCTACAGTGGGAAGTCAATCAAGTCAAATTTTAAATCATCTCCTGAAGATTTTATTCTAGCTTCAAACCAACTCAATCATCTTACCTGAATGTTCCTTATCCACATCTTTGACTGTTTCTTGTCATTTTTTTTTCCCTTTGCAGTTCTTACAGAAAAACAGTTACATAAGTGACTCCAAAAGAGGATGCTCATGACTTCTTTCCTGTAGTTGATGCTAAAAATAAGCATTGCTTTGGAAGTATTTACATGAAAAATATGACACTTTGCTAGAGAATTTACAAGTAAGATCCGGTACAGAAATTGACCATTTTACCACCAAACCAAGTGTTATAAAATGAAAGTTGTGAAATCACACCATCTGGGTATAACTGTAGATTTATATAATTTCATCCAGGGCAAGACTATGCTTTTTTTTTCCCCTTCTTGCCTAGATCTGCAGCTGTTCACTGGCAAAGGAAACTACCTCATCTCTTGCCTGGCACCTGCCTCTTCCATTTCATGTCTTCTTCACGCCCTTGCTCAACTACCTGGAGGTGTTTTTTTTTTTTTTTTTTTTTAATGTCACTTTGGAATTTATGAACACAACACCAGTTAATAACACTTTCAGCCTCATGGCAAATTTGGTCATCTATCTTCAGTTATGAGAATACAATTACAGATGGTGTTTAGACCTCAGCAACTTAATCAAAAGGCTGTGGGGATAGGACAAGTGCTACTGATAAGAACTCTTTACTTCAGTCATCATATTGTGTTGAGCTGAAATCAGTCAGGAAAGAATGCATTCTAAAGGCTGAAGCTGTGGTTGGATGGAAGCAAGAGGATCCAAGGACATTTATAGTTTTTTAATTTACAGAGCTCTGATAATATGGGCAAATTATAGGCATACAAATTTATCTTTCTGTTTTGCTCTCTGGAGTCATGGTTTGAAAATAACATACAATATGGTGTTTTGAAATATCATAGATTTTGACCCATGGGATATAAATTAAATAATGAAAATACTACCAAAACTCATTGGAGAAAATGGGAAGAAGGCGAAAAGTAAAATTTTTAAGACTTTTCATGGCCTTGGTAATAATAGTTATCATTAACTTAGCACTTACAACTAGTAAAGCAGTGTTGCAAGGGCTTTACCAAATGTGTTACCCTGTTTTATTCTCAGAGCATCACATCATTTATTTTACCCAAAGTAATCTAAAGTACAGGGATGTTACCTGCCACAGGCCAGACAAAGCAGAGTTAGAATATGTCAGGCTGGTTCTATGGTGAATATTATGGAAATAAGGCAAACTTATCCTCTTCTATGAGCAAAACTAATTATTAACTCCTTATGTACTGAAATGTCCCTGAAAATATGACAGATTTGAAAATTACATTCACAATATGATTTTTTGTCTACAATGAAAAAAATCAAGCTTATACAAATCTAATATCAGTGTACAATAAAGAGGCAAAATGAGAAGCCTCTTTACAACTAGGTATTCTGTTTCCCCAAAATCATCAAGAAATCTTTGTAAAATATTACTTATGTCCTCATAAGCAATTTCAAATATTCCTGGTAATAGATTTTTATTCATTCCTGATTTTGAAGATAAAAGCAAGTGTAAATATGTAATTTATTAATATTATATAATTTTGTCAATGTATAACAGCATTTCTTTAAATGAACTCCATTCTTCACTGATCCCAGGGGATCCTCCATGATGTAAGAGGACCTTGGTCAAATATACATGGTAAATTTCCTTTGTTTCATCCCACTGTTGAAAACTCACAAGTACCATAACGTATGAAAAACTGTGAAATGCCTTGCAGAGAAGGGAATACCTGTTTAACAATTTAATTCATTCTTTTCCAATTTGAAGATGGAATTTAGTATAATATCTTGAAGCTTCCCTTAAAAGCAATGCTTCAAATCATCCTTGGGAAAGAGTGGCCTAAATTAGAAAGACTGATTTATCAAATATCCTTTCTTTCTCATTCTACTTTCCTGTTGGTCAATTACATTTTTGGGGAATGCTGTTTTCTTTTTTGTCTTGAAAAAGATGAAGTAAAATGAATTTCTGCAGTGTAGTGGTAGTATTCTATCGAAGAACTGTGACCGCCTTCATCAAGGATGATGTGGTGAACAGCACAAAAATCAAAACCACATGTGTCAACATGACTTTGTTGCTTGTTATCAGAAAATTTTTGCCTGAGACAAGTAAGATTATAAAATAATAACTTTATTCTTTGCTTCAGGCAATTCTTTCAGATTCATTTATCAAAGATAGCATTCTGCTCCCCTGAGTAAATGATGATCGGAACAATTTAACTATTAAAATTCTCTCTTCAAAACCTTTGCTTTTCCTTGTCTACCAGTAGTACTCTGTTAGTCATAAACTTTCCATCCCCAATCAGTTGCATGCTTTGAAAAACTCACCTTAAACTACCTAAATTGAGAGTCACAAGCTGTGTAAATAACCAATTTTGACTCCCGCCTCTGAGGCACTGCTAGGACTCTCACAGTGCTGTTCTAATTACAGTAAGTTCTAATATATTGAACTTTGCTTTATTAAGAAGGTATCTGGTTTAAAAAGATGTGGTATATATACACAATGGAATACTACTCAGCCATAAAAAGAACCAAATAATGCCATTTGCAGCAGCATCGAACTAAAGACTCTCATACTGAGTGAAGTAAGCCAGAAAGAGAGATACAAATATCATATGATATCACTTATATCTGGAATCTAATATATGGCACAAATGAATCTTTCCACAGAAAAGAAAATCATGGACATGGAGGACAGGCTTGTGGTTGCCAAGGGGGAGGGGGAGGGAGTGGGATGGACTGGGAATTTTGGGTTAATAGATGCAAACTATTGCCTTTGGAATGGATAAGCAATGAGATCCTGTTATATAGCACTGAGAACGATGGCTAGTCACTTATGATAGAGCATGATAATGTGAGAAAAAAGAACATATATATGTATGTATAACTGGGTCACCTTGCTGTACAGTAGAAAATTGAGAGAACACTATAAACCAGTTATAATGGAAAAAATAAAAATCATTATAAAAATAACAAAAAGAAAATGTCATTACTTTAAAAAAAAAAGAAGGTATCTGGTATTATTCTGGGATTTTAAGAGAACTTAAGTATAATTATTAATTTATTATAAAATAGAGAAAAGATGTGCACATATAAATCACCAATTATTTCAGAAAAATTCCAGTTTTTATATCCATATCAAAACCCCCAGTCTCAAAACCCCCCCCCCAAATATTTATATATTAGACAATCGATTATTTTAGAATACTTATATTTGGAAAATTGAAGACATATTTGTACTAGTCCTTGGTGGGGTGAATTGCATTGACATGGTCTATGCTTACGTGAATCTTAGAGACTGGTGGAATGACAGGCTTTCCAAAGAGAAACAAATAAATATACACATGACAACAAAAACCTCATCAGTAGCACGACAACCAATCCAAAACAAAATAGGAAAAAAAGTGATTGTAAGATTCTGTTAGATCATGGGATTCTGGGAAGGATTCCTTAAGGAAATAAAATTTAAGGTAAGATTTGAAGCTTCAGTAAGAGTCAGGCACGTCATGACTGGAGGCAAAAGCATTTCAGCCAATGAATCAGCATGGGCAGAGATCCTGAGATTCAAAAACAACAACAACAACAAACCCTGGTCTCGCTATTGAGTGGAGAATAAACATTAGAAGGTGAAGCATTTATGTGGGGAGATGAATTAAGAGACTACTGAAATTGTTCTGGGAAGAAAACCTGGTAGTTTTGATTGGAGCAGTGGCCATGAAGACAGAGTGAAGTGGAAGCACTCACTCCCTATATATTTTATTGATAAAACCAATAGAATGTGGCAGTAAAATAAATATGCACACAAAGAAGGAGGCAGGGGGCAGAATGATTCTGTATTGTCTTGATGAGCCACTGAGTAGGTGCATGTGTAGAAATATACAGAAAAAATATATATGTAAAATATCATATATGTGTATATATACCAAATAACTGATATGATAACACATCTGAAATTGGAATTTGGTGCACCTCATAGCCTCTTTGATACTGTAGAATCATTTTTTTTTCCCACTCTCCAGGCAACCCTTGAGCATTGACGTGATCTATGCTTATGTGGATCTTAGAGATTGGTGGAATGACAGGCTTTCCAAAGAGAAACAAATAAATATACACATGACAACAAAACCTCATCAGTACCATGACAACCAATCCAAAACAAAACACAGTGTGTTCCAGGCATGGAGATTTACATCTAAGATAGAATATAAGGATATCCAGGGCTGTCAATGTTATCCTGTCTTCCTAATTGGAAAAACTGAAATTGAAGTGAGACAAAATTAGGAAATTTGGTTGAGAAATCAGTTCAACTCTAAAAAAAAAAAAAGGTATATAGCTCAGCTCTGTAAAAAGACATAGAGTTAATATAGGAGCCATTAGAACTTCTACATAGCATTTAATTAAGATTGATTAGAGAAATAGATGCTCTAGAGTTTAGCATGCCCCCAATTTTTACTCAAAATAAACCTTTCTTAATTAGGTGGAAAATAATATGCACAGCAGGGAATAGAACCACAATTTGTCAAAGCTTCCAGGGAATAACATTAAGGTAGACTATTCCCTAAACATAAGTTCTTACTAGTGAAGTACACAATCATTAGCAACTGCATGTCCACACAAGAACTATAAACTGAAATGGAGTAAGCATGCATGAAACCTTTAATATTGTATTTTAACTAAAATGCAGGGGAAAAAAAAAAAACCCTGGCAAGCGGGAAAATGTTACTAACTGACCATGGCATGACATTTATTTATTAATTAGTTTTTAAAATCTGCATTAACCTTACTGTGGTCCAGTTAACTTGTAACTCGTTTTGTGTCTTCAAATTATAAGAAAGGATACAATTGAATTATACCCTATGCCTTTCCTAGCACTTGAAAAACACTGAAATCATTGCAAATTAAGTGACAAGTAACTCAGTCAATATTTCATTTACTGCTTCACAGCTGTTGAAAGAGTTACTCTTGTGAGCTGATAAGCAGGAAATAGGAGTCAACTTCACCATTTCCTGTTCATTTAAAATTTTCTTTTTCTGGTTTAGAAAAAAGTTTTTCACTAATAAAATCACATAAAATATATTAGATTTTTTTTTTTCTTTTTCAGGGCCACATCTGCAGCATATGGAAGTTCCCAGGCTAGGAGTTGAACTGGAGTTGTAGCTGCCAGCCACAGCCAAAACAACACCAGATCTGAGCCACATCTGCAATTTATGCAGCAATGCCAGTTCCTTAACCCACTGAGCAAGACCAGGGATCAAACCCATAACCTTATGGATACTAGTTGGATTCCTAACCCACTGAGCCACAACAGGAATTCCTGGTTTGGTTTTTCAGGTTGTCTTTTCATGTTGTTGGCATAGAACTATGCAACACACACAGAAAATAAAAAGTATTAACAGCTACTTTTCTTAAAATTAAGTTCCTTCCTTTACCTAAAATGAGTATTAAAATCTCTTGGAACTACCCTAACTCTTCACTTCTTTTAGAAAGAGGAGAAACTTTCTAGAACATAACGATTTAGCATGGCTTATAGGAAGGAGATTTTCCAACAGTAGGAACAGACCCTTAAAGTATGTCTTGCCTGAATCACAGCCAGCAAGCATCATTCAACAGAGTAAATAGTTGGATTTCCTACTTTAAGAATGACTAAAGAAAATAATAATTTAGAAAATTCAGTAAACTGGGCAGATGAATGACTTAGCATGAATTCCTGAGCCTTTTGAGTAGAAAGAAAAAAAAATTCAATACAAAAGGATGCAAGAAGATGAGAACAGAATACTAAGATTAAACCTTGGTGATTATAAGAAATAAGCACCAACACATAAGGAAAAAAACAACAAATAATTTTAAAATAAATTAACTATTAAATGACTAAATGGAAACTCTTTTTAAATGAGATGAGTACTATATTTTAGGATCATTTTCCTAAGGAATTTTCACTGTGGGTAGGTTTCAACAGTTGAAGTTAATCATCTGTCACAGCGCAGTAGCTGCATTCATTCATCCGCTCCCTCAACAAATACATGAGGAATTTCTACATTCCGGGCTTGCTAGACCCAGGGGGAATACAAAAGTGACTGAAACAGGTATTGGGCCCTAACCTCTTGGGGTTTATGCTCTGGTGGACTTTCCCATTCAGTCAACATATTTGAAAATTTATCAACTTCGATATTTTTTTCAGTATAGAAAATATTATAAGTTTTAGAATGTGTACAATAGATATGATAGACATATTAAAACTATCCTAGTGATGGTTTGTTTTTCAAGTTTTATAAAGGCAAATTTAGAACTAAGAGCTTTTCAAGAAGATCCTTTATCATGTGAATGACAATATTTTATATAGCATATTTAATTTCATTGGTGATTATGTAAAGAAATTTGAAACCATTCATAAATCAATTTTGTAGAAACAGAATCAATTTTGTTGAAGGAATTTTCAGCAGAAGATATTAGTCTCTTACTTATCTAGATACAGAAGTCATATAACTCATATTAAAGTATCCCAAATTATGTTGTCTGAGTATTTTTATTCATCTTAATTTTTGTTACAACATTTTGCCATGAGAAGGGACTTTGTTATGTCTATTCTAACTCACTCATTTTACTTGTAATTTCATAATACATCTATAATCATACTTTATGATAGGATCTGCAGCACAGTGATCCCATCCACATTCCAGGCAATGGGGAATGAGTGGATATGTTAGTGCAGGCTCCTTCCCTTTCATCGTAACCTCAGAAGCTGCACACAGCACCCCCCAGGGGCCAGATCCTAGTAACATAACTGAGCTCCAACTAAAATTTCTTTTACCAAGAGAAAGAAAGAAGTGCTGTTCAGGCCAGCTACCTAGTCTTTGCTACATCTTCTGAGCAATCTCTCAAATTCTATTCCTGGCTTTATCTCTACTACCTGTGTCAACCTAATCTCTCTGTGCTTCAGCTATCTGGTTTCTAAAGTAGAAAAAAATAATAACACTTATTTCATAGCTTTGTTATAGGAACTAATAAGATATGATATGTAAAATGCTTCAAAGAATACCTGCAGAGTTAATACATAATAATTATTAGCTATGACTTACTGTTATTATTATAAACTGATAGCAGAATTAGATTCCTCTCCCAGCCTCTCCTCGAAAGCCTCCTTCCTCTCCCCGCCACGCACCCCCCCCCAAAAGAAAAGTCTTATCTTATTGTCTAGCTGGCTAAGAGACAATAGCTTGACTGTATGGATAGACACACAAAATGTTGGTCCCATTTCATTCTATTCAGTTACTAGGTTTGAGAGCTTTTTATCTATTTAAAAGGAAAAGATAATACTATTATCTTTGTTCTCTAAATAAATTTCCCCCAAGTATAAAAAAGGGCAGATATAATCTCAATAATTTGGTTCTAAGGAGGTAAACAACAGGTGAGATACTAAACACCTCTTTTCTCACCCACATAGCATCCTGCCTGCAAGTATAGCCTCTGCTGATGGCTCTTCATGACTTTCACTTTGGTCTTCTGAGCTCCTGCAGTGCTTATCTTTCTCAGTCCTTGGCTTAACACTTCAAGAGTTGGGGGCGCTCCCTGACAAATTTTCAGCATAATTTCAGCTGCTTCCAAGGCTTGGGGTACTACTGTATTTTCTCTGTAGCTTATTTACATTATTTTGTAACTTTTCCCTGAAGTGATCATGAAAAATTTTTCCCTCCTTTTCTCTTTCCTTACACTTTACCACAACAAAACAAAGCAAAGTAAAACACCACCTGATCTCATCCCTCTCCTTCTTCACCCCACATCCCCTGGAGAGTTGAGGCAGGGATGTGGGGCAAGGTGCACCCTAAGCAGAAACAGCAGAACAAGGTCTGGCAGTGTTGAAGAAACTAAAAGCTTCAGAGGAGTTCACACACTGGAAGGGAAATATAGTGGACTAAAGGAGCCAAAAACGATGAAGTCAATTTTCCAACCTGCACCAGAAGTCCAAGAGGTTAGGCAAGTGACTCAGAAGCCAATTGGAAATTAAGAGAATGAGAAACCTCCAGGAATTGCCTTTTGTTTGTACGGTGTTTTAGAAATCAGTTGTAGTTAGAGACTTAGAGACTTCTTATTCTTCTTTTTTTTTTCTTTTTAGGGCCATAACTGTGGCTTATGGAAGTTCCTGGGCTAGGGGGTCAAATCAGAGTTGCACCTGACAGCTTAAGCCACAGCCACACAGGATCAGAGCTGAGTCTGCCACCTCCACCATAGCTCATTGCAACACTGGATCCTTAACCCACTGAGCGAGGCCAGGGATCAAACTTGCATCCTCATGGTTACTAGTCGGGCTTGTTACTGCTGAGCCCCAATGGGAACTCCATGGTTGCAGACTTAAAGAGCTAATAAAGGCCTAGAAGCAGTGGACTCTTCTCAAGCAACAACTTATTTCCATGTGCATGTATATGCTATGTTAGGTTGGGTTCCACAGGAGCAGAGCTTGAGATAGGAAATCTTGTTCAAGTAATTTATTTGGAAGAGTGCTCTTAGGAGAAGGGTCATGAAGGGCATGGAAGAGATGGAGCAGAGGAACAGAAGCTAAGCAATAATATGGCCTTTGGCTGGAGATCAGCTTCTACCTGATTCTACCAGGAAGCTCTGGCTCCTAAAGTGTATCAGAGAATTAATCCCACACGGAGGTAAGGAAGCCAGTGTTTGGCATCTAACACTGGTAAGTTATGGCTGAGGCTACTTCCCTCCAGGTGTGGAGGGAGAGCTGTAAGCCTCCTAGTGCAGCCACGGGCTCTCATCTGGCCAAGAGCAAGTGTCTGAAGTAGGGGGCAGTTGTGAATTTTTAGCAGCCAACACACAGTACCTGAACATTGTCTTAGTGTAGGCTGCTATAACAAAAGAAATTTATTTTTCACAGTTCTTGGGGCTGGGACATCTAAGATCAAGTAGGTGATGAAAGTCCTTTTCCTTATAAACAGTCATCTTCTCCTTGTACTGTCACATGGCAGAGAAGGGGAGAGAGAGAGAGAGAGAGAGAGAGAGAGAGAGAGAGAGAGAGATGGCTCTCTCTTTTTTTTTTTTTTTAATGAAGACAGGAATCCCATCATAGACACTCTACCTCCATGACTTAACAACCTCCCATTAGCCACAGCTCCTAATCTATCTTATTGGGAGTTAGGGGTTCGACCTATTAATTTGGGGGGAACATAAACATGTAGTTAATAATACCCATAAGCAACTGACTGAAACATGGCTAATGAAGAACTGTTTTGAAAAAAACACTTTCATTCAATGGTTGCTATTTTGGCAATAAGGAAAAGTGCAAGCCAAGATCATTTTCTACCCATGCAATAAAGGAGGAAAAAAGAATGCTTCAAATTTGTCATTTAGGGAAAAAACAATATTTTGGTGACACTGTGATATTTCAGAGTGGTAATCAGTACTTTTGTTGCTCTCTATTTAAGTTATTTTATAAATCTGACGGTTCTAGTATCCTCCAAATAGGATTCTAACTTCTTCTCTTATTGCTACACATGTGAAGGTTTAGTTATTCACAATTCTACCATGAAAGTTGTTCTAATCCACTGGAGCCAAACATTATAAAAGGAAATGCCATTAAATCTTATGGCATCCAGTAAGTAATTTTTTCCTGTCTGAAATATATAGTTATTTTTTACCACTTTAATTCACACTGAACAAACAAATATATGTAAGAGATACAATTAGCAACAATCTGCAAATGAGCTTTTTTATTACACTTCCTTTGTTTCAGGCGCTTGAAGGTTTTGGGCAAAAATCTTTCATCCTCTTCTGGGCTTTGAAGGCTAGGGTGTTAAATGGGCTACTGTATTCACTTAGTAATGTAACTGAGCATGAACTTAGAGAATTTTCCAAATCAAGGATTTGAGCCAATGAAGCTTACTTTGTAATACCTCCAAGATACAAGTATATGGTGGTCTCCATGAGGACAAGGACTTAGTTCTGTTTTTTGCTTATCTTCTACACTAGAAGAGTGTTCAATGAATGTGAATGTGTTTATTAACGATTTTTGACATCATCTTTTGTGTGTACAATTCTTAATCTTTCCTTGTTAATATTTCCTTTTCATCTTTTTATTTACCCATGCCCTTAAGATTCTGAGAATTCTGTAGTGTGTTGGATAACATAGAAAATTTCTAGCAAACACAATAGGATAGGCAATACTTGTGAGTAGAGATTAGAAAATGACATCTTCCTAGAGAAACTCAGTAGTAAGTGGTGACCATAAATGAAATGTAAATTAGGTGCTAGTGGTAGATTTCTTCCTTTAAAATTCCCATTAACCAAACTGCTTGGATGAGAATAAATTTTGTCGTATGGGAATATCTTCCCAAATCTACGACTCCATAAAGGTTAAGTTTTCATTACAAAATAAAATTCTACAAATTAAAATCACTTTTCTTAACTTGTAAAGAGGTAATATCTTTGCCATTTAAGTCATGGCATTTTAGAGTCATGCAGACTCTGTCAATGCAATCCAGAAACACCAATGGTTATTGTCATAGCAATTTTTGATAATTATAGAGCTGAAATTCCATATATTGACTTATTATTAACACTTTTTCATTTATAAGTAAAACTGGCTAGGGTAGTATATAAAAAACAAGCAAGACATCTCCCCTGCCCTCAAGGAGTTTACTCTTCCCCAATGCAACGCTCTTTCTGCTCAACTGAGACTGATGGCATCTATCCTCTGTTTTTCCTTCCACTCCAACCATAGCACATCTGGATTAGTCTCAAAATCTCCAACATACTCTTTAGTATTTCTATTTCAATCTTAAATGTAACTGTCAGAGGAGGTATTCCATATAATAATTTATCATGAAAATCCCAATTGAGATGATCTGCACCCAGGCTGTTATTCAGCTTTCTCAATAAATTGCAACATTTGCTATCTAGACCATGAATTTGTCACTTTTCATAAGAAACAGCCCCCTTTATTTGAGGCTGAGTTCGCAATAGTCACATACATGTTACAAAAACCATTTGTTAATAAAAGGCTGTAACTGAGTGTCAAAGTTCAAGTATTTTTATGAAAATTAAATAACTTAATTTGTAATTTTTGATCAGATAGAAATCATCATGACTCATCCCCAAAAGTTCTTTTGAATTGGTTAGCATGCTCCCAATAAGATCTCAAATGAAACCACAGATTATATACTATCAAGCATAGCAGATAAAACCATGTCAAGGAATTCTGATGTTGTCCTCAACACCTGTCCATCTTGACACAATATAGTCATTCTTGTCAAATAATTGCCGATACTGAAATAGATTAATCAAGATGACTTCTGTTTTTTTTTAAAAATGTGTGTATTTGTGTGTACAAAGCTATGAATATACATTCTATAGGTACATATTATATATATATGTAGACACACACATACATATGGAAGTATTTATGTGTGTGATATACCATGTATACATATATAAACATGTAGATCATGTAACGTCATGCCAGATGATTTTTATTTTTTTTTGTTACATTATTTAGCAGTATCCACTGGATCCAGAGCATTGTTATGGCTAACATTTTGATATTGCAGTATTACTTGTTGGCCTCACTTCAAAACCCCCACCAAGTCTATTTGATTTTCTTCATCTCTGCAGCTATGATTTCATTCAAGTTATCATTCATAGACTAAAGCAGGGCTTTTCAAAATTTAGCGAGCATCAGAATTATCTGGAGGTTTTGTTAAGCCAAAGATTAATGTCAGTTTCAGGGAGGAGCTGGGCTAAAAATTTGAATTTCTCATTAGTCTGTAGGTGAAGGCTTTGGACAAGATTTTTTATAGATTCTAGAATATACTGCTATATAAGATTCCTAATCTTCCCACTTTCCTTTTTTTTTCTTTTTGTTTTTCAACTCTAATCTCCTTCACTAAAAGAAGAAAGTGAGATCTTTTGAAAACATAAATCAGATTATTTCATCGCTTGCAACATTTCTTTGCCTTTATACTTCAGTGAAAACTATATCCAAACACCTTAAAATGGTCAAAAAGGCTTTATTTGATGCTTCCCATATATTATTTATTTTTTGTCATGGTACACACAGAAAATGATAATATTTATACATTATCCTAGAGTGAAAGAATGGGGTTCCTTAAGATCAAAGGGAACCAGACTCTTAGTCTCCAGCTGGCCCACACAAGGGCTGATAGGATGCTTACCAGGTAGGCCTTTAATCTTATCTCAGCCCCAGCCTTTGAGAGGAAATCCCTGTCTCTGAACATCTATAAATTGTCTCAAGCACTGTATTGGTAATACTTGCATTTTGGCCTTGCTTATCTTTATAATATCATCATCACTTTCTTTTTCAAATTCATGTCCTCTAGCTATATTCTTTTTTTTTCTCGGTCTATTTCTTTCTGCATCTGGGTAGTATAGGCTTGGTCATGCATCAGTAATCTTATCTCTTTCATTTATTACTGTATCCTCTTAAAATCACGCTGGCCTGAAAAACATGCTGAAATAGTTATTTATTTATTCATTGGCCAAGACATTTATTTATTGGTCATTTATTTAATAATTGGCCAATTCATTTGAGACACTTGTTTAAGTCACTCCTAAAATGTGATGGTAAAAAAACTACATGTAATGGTAAGGTAGCATAAAGGATGATGTTTATCTTCCTATATGCCATGTCAAATGTCCTGTTCATCCAAGATTCATATCAAATTATTTAAATGTACTGTGTTGTAAGAAATCATTATATTACTTAAAAATGAAGGGTTTTGATGATTAGTCTAGAGCCAATATGGAATAACACCACAGACAGGTGTTTGAAAGTGAAAGAGATTTATTATATTAACAAATCTTTGCATGGACACCATGCAAAGGGTCACATGGGAGAAGCACCCAGGGGTTGGGCTCAGCCAGGCAGGTGTAGAGCTAAGAATGACGGCTGGTGGGCAAATGTCTCTTTTTGGAGGGGAGTGAGTACAGTTTGGGTGGAACACACTAGCAAAAGGCTTGATGGGAATCTCACTGACGCACTGGAATATCTCTAGGTCACCATCATTGGAAGGCAAGAAGGAGAACTTGTCACAGGCACCAGCCTCTTTACCTTGGTGTCCCTAGTCACCTGGGAGAGCTGCTCAGAGCCTATTTGTGGAAATGTTGAGGCATCAGGAAAATAGGAAGTTTTTAAAATTAACAACACATGTATCTTCAAAAGGAGGGATGCTAGGAGATAGCTTGTTTGAAACTTGTTCTCTAGAAATTCAATTTCTACTGAATGATTTAAGATTTTTTAGAAAGCATGGAAAGAAAAAACAAAACAGGTGATGATTATCATTTGGCTCACTGATAGGGTCCAACGTCTGAACTCTAGGTAATATAGATGCTTTTTTATTGGATCACTAGCAAAGTGACTTTAAAACCTAAATTTATGGATATTTTAGTTTTATATTGTTTATATGTGGGAGGTTTAATTCATTTGCTTCAAAGAGGCAAAACTAATGGCTCCTGTAATTAAGGAGATTAATTAAATTTCACCATCATTCATCTACTTAAAGATTTAACATGCTGTAAATGTTACTGCTTTCTAATTATTAATTATATAAACCTTAGAAGAACAATAGTATGTTCAATTTCAAATGACTAAAGTGCTATTCTATTAGCAAATATATATGACAACTAAGAAATTAGACTTTGGTAATTTAACTTTCATAAAATATTATACAGAGAGGAAAATACATTATGTAAACGATGGATGCATTTTCTCTATCAAATCTTTATCTAGCCCTTTGCTATTTTTTACTGACTTAATTATCTATTCAAATAGTTAAGACCATGTATAAATCAGAAAAGTTTTTATCTTTATTTTTCTCCTTTAAAAAATTTAACCTATAATTTTTAATAATTTTAGGAAGGTAATAAATAATCCCATCTTCCTATACCAATATTCACAAATATAAAATCTCTGCTATCTTACAGTGTTGTAATTTGCAAGGTTTTTTAGAGGTTATTAATAAAAAGAAGCATTGCTAACAAATTACTTGCACAAGGACATTCCTGTTTCAGAAAAGCTCTCCAGTTGGTTTCCATGTGCAGCCAGAGTTGAGAACGAGCGATCCAGGTGGTCAGTAGAACAATGTTTGGCTCAGTGCTCTAGCAATGGGCAGTGGAGTAAGCAAAGGAGGGCAGCCTTCTGCTGTCACACCCTCTGCTTACAAAGACCTGGGGACTCCCATCCACAGTCACTGATTCTACTTAGAATAGAATAGAAACATATTGAAACACTAGTCACATCTCATGGATTAGTTTTGCAAGATCTCTGAGATTCTTCTCTTTGAACATATCATCCACCTTGTTAAAATGTGATCTCTATACATAACAGTATGTAGCAACAGAATTGCAAAATTTATTTCACTTGCAATTTAGATATACATGTTTATAGTAAATGGTGAGGTTATACAAGAAATTCAAAATGAGGACAAATATATCTCCATGAAAGCAGATACTTTAAAGTATAGAAGAATATATAGGTTTAATTATTATAATGCATGTTGCATATTTTCAGGTTTTTTTACATTTTGAAATTTTTCAAGTACAAATAAATATATACCTAGGGAAAATATTAAATATGGGCAAATAAATAAAATCAAGCAATTTATCTAGTCCTATTCATAATTAATAATGAACCCCAATTAGCTAGAACAAAAAATGTAATTTAGAATCTGAATTATTTGAATTGGTCATTAACATTAATCAAATAGGGCAGACAATTAACTGTTACGGGTTGATTTCCTTAATGTCCACTGACACAGTATGAAATGTCCAATTTATTCATTGTTGTTTGTATAATTTCTTATAACTAAACTGCGATCACTTCTCTGATATCTTTACTTTCCCGTTTAACCTTCCACTTTTTAAATCCTTCATCCCATGTGTGAAAAAAAAACTTTATTCACTTTATACCAACATCGTGCCTCCAAATTGTTTCAACATTCCACCATGCCCTCTTTTTAACACCTAAAATGCAATTAATAGCCCTAAAAATGCAAATACCAACAAACACATCAATGAGTTCTATAAAACAGCTTCTATATGATTTGGTGTTAAGAAAGGCAATGCTAATTTTTTGAACTTTCTCTCTAAACAAATGTGACAAGTTATAAACACATAAGAAGTTACAAGTTCAAGGGCTCCAAATTTAGAAAGATATCCTGAGGGTTGCTTTAAATTTTAATATGTCTCTTTAAGTTGACTTTTTTATGATATATTTGTTCAATACTAACTTTGAATGGACTACCAAAGTCTGTGTTAGTTTCCCAGGGCTGCCATAACAAATTACCACAAATTGGGTAGCTTGAAACAGCAGAAATTTATTCTCTCACAGTTATATAGGCTAGGAATCTGAAATCAAAGTGTTAGTAGGGCCATCCTCCCTCAGAAAGCTCAAGGGAAGAATGCTTCCTTGCCTTTTCTAGCTTCTGATGTCTCTGGCAAATTTAGATGTCTCTTGGTTTGCATCACACCAATCTCTATGTCCGTTGTCGTCTTCTCTGGGTCTCCCTCCTCTTTCTCTTATTAGGACACAGACCATTGGATTAGGACCCATCCTAACTAATCCTCCATGAGGTCTTTCTAACGTGACCTCATTTTCAAATAAGGCCACATTCACAGGTACTGCGAGTTAGGACTTAATCATAATATTTTGGGGACACAGTTCAACCTACTCATTCTCTGATCCCCAAAATCCATGTTCTTTCCACATGCAAAATAGTTTTGTGACATCTTGGTATCCCTAAAATTACTGACCCATTCCAGCATCCACTCTAAATCCAAACTCTCATCTCAGTCACCAAGGTCAGGTATGGGCGAGACCCTGAGTCTGATCCAGCCAGAAAAAAATTTCCTCTCCACCTGTGGACCTGTGAAACTGGAAAAAGGTCATCTGCTTCTAACATATAAGGGCGGAACATGCACTGCATAGGCATTAAGATTCCAGAAGGGAATACTGGAAAGAAAAAGAGAGGTCACTTATCCCAAGTAAATTCAAAACTCAACAGAGCAAATTCTAGTAGGTTTCCAGACCTGAGAGTAATTCTCTGTGGCTCAGTGCTCCCACTTCATAGTGCTCTATAATCACAGATCTGTTCTCTAGTTCCCCAGTGACAGAACATTAGCAAAAAAATAAAAATCAAAAAACAAAAGACAAAAAAACACTTACTTTGAATATATCTTTAAACAAAGTCATTTCAAAGATGAAGTCATTGATCTCTTACTAGTAGATCAGTATTTAATGTAATTAATATGCATATATATAGTATCATAAAATGTTAATACATAATAGTATACATTCTTTTAAATCAATATCTATTATTTATAGATTCTTGGCAAAACATGTATTCAAAATATAAAACTGAATAAACAACTATAAAAACAACAACATGCATAGTAATAAATTAGACAATAATTAAAGAAGTTGTATATCTGCAAAATGGAACAATATGCAGCCTGTAAAATATATATTGAACAATAAAATGAGATAAGGATCTATAAGACACATCTAAATAAGACAAAGCAATAATCAAAACACCTATGTATTAATTTATAATGCTTATCCCTGGTTTTTGAGAGGATAGGTACTTTAAATTTTCTATATTCAGATTTTTATATTTTAGAAATTTGAACATAAATATGCATTATATAGAGGAAGAGATAACTGTGGGTGGTCCCTTAATTGCATTAACCAGCCCATCCTTGTCTACCTCCTGCTACAGAAACTAAAAAAGCCTTAAATTCAGTTCCAGTTGCCCAGCCTCTAGCAGAAAGACTTTGCCAGTGTGAAGTCACCTCACTGAGAGATAAGAGCAAAAACAATGAGCCCGTCTGAGAAATAGTGCCTTCCTAATAAAAAGAGAGAGAACAGAAAAGGCTCTTGGGGTGCCAGGTTAACCCTACTTTCTGCCTTGCATGGAGCTGTATAAAATGTGACTCCCAAGGCAACAGACTTTGACCTTAAGAAGCTGCTGAAACACCCCTGTAAATGTCTGTTTCACCACTGTACACCTCCAGACACATTTACAATTACTAGAGCAACAATAAGTATTCTTTTTAAAATATGACTATAGAAGAGCTATGATAGCACTTGAGTTCAAATGTCATTGTCATTGATGAGTCAAAATATTATAATATACTGATTTCTTTATGTCAGAAGTTAAAACACTTACATAGACTCAAAAGCTGCTACCTGCTATTGTTTATGACAATGAAAAATATTTCTCTAAGGTAATATAGAACATTACTAGAATCTTTTTACACCTAGGTGATTTCATTAATTGATCTTAATTATTCTGATAATAAATAATCACTGATCCAATGGTCAAAGCAAAACTACCTTTAGAATGCTTGAGTCACTTTTATATTAAAAGAAACTTACCCACCCATCACAATCCAGTGAGAAATTTTTTAGATATGATTTTCTCTAGCATAAGGAACAATCCAGTTTTCATTATAAAGTTCTTAGTACATATTTCTCTAATGATATAATTTTAATTCTGCTTAGTCAACCTTTATTTATTTTGAGCACCTATGATGTACCAGGCACTTCACATATTGTTATGATAAACTAAGGTACTCAAAAGAAGATGGGCAAGGATCCCAAGACATATAAACAGATAATTTATAGTCTAGAACATAAAATAAAAAATACAGTTTATATTTTTAGTTAAATAATTACAAATGTAAACTGTGGCATGAAGATGCATGGCTTGAGAGCTTGCAGGTGGGCTTACCCTAGTTTAGAGGGTCAAGATAGACAAATACCTGACCACAGCAGCACTCAATAATATTGTGTCAACCAAAGACTAAAGCTGAGAACTAAGAATGAGTGAGTTTATACAGATAAACAAATAGTGGTAGGATGGACAAGAAAATTCTGGGCAGAGAGAAAAGTTATGGATGGGGGAAGGGCCAATGTAGCTCATGCACAATGAAGAGAGAGAGATACAAAAAGAGACTTGAGGCTGAGTAGATAGAGTCAAGATAATGTGGGAACTTGTAAGCAATGGAAGCTTCCAAAGAGTATTAACTCTGAGCATAATATGATCAGATATTTTCATTTGACTTATCAGTCTGGTACATTCCCTGCAGAGAACAAAATGAAGAAAGTCAAATACACATAACAGGGAGAACATTTAATATCCCGTAATCCCTTGGCATTATAACAGTGGCTTGCACAATCGGTATAACACAAAAAATGAAGATAAGCAAATGATTAGATATACCTGATTCAATGTAGAAAGAAAATATGAGGGTCATTTTAAAAGTGACTCAGTTTCTGGATTAAGAAAATGAATGGATTGAGGTGATGTTTATGGCTAAATAAGAGGACTCCCAAAATAACAAAGGATGGTGGGAAAGATAATGTACTGAGCACTCAATGAATAAGTTTGAAGAATATCTGTGCCATCCAAGTATAGGTACTGGGTACCCAATTTGACCTATAGGATTGTATCTGAGAGAAGAGGCTTGGGTATCAGCAGATCAAAGTATTAATCCAGATAGATCATTGATGTAAGCACGTAAACAGAGAGAATGTAACTTAAAAGATAGTAAGACTTGAGGTCAAACAAGTAGGAAAACCAAAGAATTGATAAGAACAGGTAGGTAAGATATAAAGGACCTTGAATCAAAAGAGCCAGAGACAAAGAGAGGCACCTTTTTTTGCTGTTGTTTAAAAAGAGTGTATGTTAGAGTTCCCGTCATATCGTGGTGCAGTGGTTAACAAATCCTTCTAGGAACCATGAGGTTGCGGGTTCGAGCCCTGCCCTTGCTCAGTGGGTTAAGGATCCAGCGTTGCCATGAGCTGTGATGTAGGTTGCAGACGTGGCTCAGATCCCGCGTTGCTGTGGCTCTGGCGTAGGCCGCTGGCTATAGCTCTGATTCAACCCCTAGCCTGGGAATCTCCATATGTCATGGAAGTGGCCCAAGAAATGGCAAAAAGACAAAAAGACAAAAAAAAAAGAGTGTATGTTTACAGAACAGCAACTGTTTGTTCCTATCTAAAGTACTTTTGGAAATGTCCTGTAGATGAAAATCAAGTTGAAATAAGCTGAAGGATAAGTGGGGTAACAGTCAAGAATTGTCTGCAAGCTGGAGACTCAGGAAAACCACTGGTGGAGTTCTAGTCCAAACCTAAAGGCCTGAGAACCAGGGGAGCCAATGGTATAAATCCTGGCCTCCTGAGTCTGAGGGCTGGAGAAGCAGGAGCACCTGTTCACAAGGGCCAGAAAAGATGAATTTCCAAGCTCAAGCAGAAAGCACGTATGCCCTTCCTCTGTCTTATATTCTGTTCAAGCTTTCAACAGATTAGATGATGCCCATTTACATTAGTGAGGGTGGTTTTCCTCACCAGTCTACAGATTCAAATGCAAATCGAACATATTCACAGATACACCCAGAAATATTGTTTTTATCAACTATCTGGGCATCACTCAGCCCAGTCAATTTGATACATAAAATTAAACATCACAGTGGGAATATGAGAAAATGAAATGTATGAATTTAACAACTTAGTAAATGTTTACATTTGAATTAGAGAAGAGAGATAAGACATAATAAAGAAAATGTAGAGTTGATGTGTAGATTGTATTTGTTTTATTTTTAAATAGGAGAGAATAAGGCATGTATACAGGCTGACGGGAAGGATCTAGTATATTATTTATCAGTGGATCCTCACTGAGAGCTAATGAAGGCAGGGACCCACTTCTACTACACTGGGTCAACAATTAGAACAATACCCAGAAATGAATTTTGAATGAATGTATGAACTAATAAATGAATGAATGAATCCAATGGAGAGAGTAAGGTTAAATTCTTTGGAATGAGATTAGTAATCAATGGCACAAGATTTTGAAGAAAGCTTAGAAAAGGTAGAGGATAGTTTTTCATTTAGAAATACAGTGAAGAACGTAAGTTAGTAGACAAGTAGGTTAGCCAACTTGGTAGATGGTGGCTCAGCTTAGTGCCCTCTATTTTCTCTATAGAATCTGGGCTATATACTGAGAGTTGTGGGGGAGGAGGAGTGAGCTGAAGGTTTGAAGAACTGGACAAGAGAAGAGCTGGACAAGAGAACTCACAAGAAAAAAGCAGTAGGATTGATAGGCAGTATTCAAGAGGCCTGGTGGAAATCTATGATTTTGAAATATATAAGAAGAATTAAACAATGATATATTGTTAAAAGCATCCACAATTAAGATGGAGTTACTGCTTAAGTGATCTGTGTGTGACCTGTGAATAAGAAATGATTCAGATGTAATAACTGTTTCTGATATGTGACCACAATTTATATTTGTGGTCAATTCACTCTTTGCAACTTCACCTCAAGCTTGCCTTCATTCAAACAACTATATCTAACTATATCATCTTTTCCAGGCTGAAAATTCCCAACAAAGATCTTATATAAATAACTACAGGTCCAAATACATTGGGGCTACTGCAGCAGCAGTTGCAGAGAGCATCAAACGAGGTGATCTGCATGGAGCTTGCCTACAGGATATTAAATTTCTAGACTCTGTAATAGGCTAAGATGTATCCAAAATATCCTTAGATGTGGTCTCACTCTCTTACTCTCAAGTCTATTAGTCTTTATGAGCCACGTATACTGAAGATGCCTACAACTCTAATAACTATGGCAAAATTCTTGAGAACTTTTCTACCTTAAAATCTAAAAATAAAAAAAATTAAAAACTAAAAAAGCTGTTTTTCTTATTGATGCTTCTGAACACTCTGTACTATAGCTGCTGACTTTGTGTTAAAGCTCAGACCACAGCCTGGCTGACTGATGCTTGCACCACCAGGAATGATGTTGGGTAAAATTTTTATGATGCTAACAGTGAACAAGTTAGTGCTTAAATCTATACATTTATTTTATTAATGAAGAATCACAATTTTTTCTTAATCCTTCATAGAGAATAGCTAAAAACAAACTAAAATTGTCAAGTACTTTTATTGAATCAATAAATTCCAGCATTGCTCAGAAAGGGCATACTGGTTTTGATTTAATCCTCTTTCCTACTTGTCACTGCTCAAATACCACACATGATATTACATATTTGTTTATACATTATAATAAACTTTAAGCTGTTATTAAATACCAAACCGTTATACAGAAGATTGCCTCATTCTTGTTTCTTACACCTGAAAGCAGATTGCCTGAACATGTAAGTACACAAATGTATGTTGAATTAAATTGAACAGCAAAGTCACTAAGTGCTCTTGGCCAGCCATTGTGTTCGAGGTGAAGGATGTAGTGATAAATAAGCAACTTCTGAAAGCCCCATCTCATAAAAGGCTGAGGCAGGAGATGGTAAGTGAAGCTATAGATGGATGAACAATTGCAGAAGAGGGGTCAAGGAAGTCATCAAAGAGGAAATAAAATTTGAAACTGGCCTTTGTGGAACAAAGATCTGTTCACCTCTCAAGCAGGGCATAGTGGGCATCATAGACAAAGTGAACAGTGTTTGCCAAACTGTGGAAGGGCAAGAGGGCAGGGGGCATGACACGATTCACAGGATTGTACTTAGAGTATATAAAATAGGAGAAGGAAAGTGGAGGTGGTACTCAGCGAAAGTGAGGAGCAAATAGGATGGTTGTAAAGGGCTTTATGTATATTACTGAGAAGGCTGTGCCACATTAAGGTACCTAAATTCTCAAAAGAAGGGGGAGGGTATATATTAGTGTTTAAGGGCTGTCACAACAAGTGATTACTAATTGACTGACCTCAATAGAAATGTACTGCCTCCCATTTCTGGGAGTTAGAAGTCTGAAATCAGGGTGTCAGTGATTTTAATTCCTTCTAAAAGCAGCCATTAATAAATAACACAGAATGGGGTGAGATCACAAAGAAAAAGTGTAAAATAAGTGAAAGGAAGAGTGTCATGGGAAGAACATTCACAAGTATAGAGAGGGATACAGAGGAGGAGGAGGAAAATTGGGACAGAGAGACATAAAGCATCCTAAGTGGGGAAAAGGTGGTATCAGCTAACATTTATGAAGCAGAACAGGGAGGAATAGTGAGACAGGATGAAACAGCCATTCATTTGACAATTTATGGATCATTCTTGGTCTTTAATGGCCTCAAGGAGACCACAGTTGTCTTAACTTTAGAAGGGAGTGCTGTGTTAAAGAAAGGTATGTTTAGAAAGAAAAATACAAGACAATGTATCTTAATAGGAAGACAGACTTTTTGAGGCTATGGGACAACGTATGGAGTCAGCAATGAGAGACACAAAGTGCCTTGGACCATCAGAAAGAAGGGCTTCACTTTTAGTGACAGGGTGGGGGATGCAAGAATATGTGTATGCTAAGATAACTGGGATTGGTAGAAGAGTGAGAAGCTGGAAGAGCTGACACCTGAAGACATTATTGTTTGCTTTTTAGGAAAAGTCTTGATTGTCTGCTGGAGAAAGGTGTGGCAGTTTTTGGGCAGCATCTCACAGGGTCTCCCTGCCCACCTGCCATCCAGCCATGTGGTTAAGCTGGAGCGTCCTGAGATGCTGGCGTAGACATGGGCTATTTATATCTCAGCCCACAGAGCTATCAGTGCTTTTGGGATATTTCCTCTTCCTTTCAGAGGATCAGTTAGATTAATTTTTGTGACCTAAACTTATCAGAAATTCCTTTGGTGACTATTTCTAGCTGTTGTTCCTCTAAAGTGTAATTTCACATATAAACTTTCTAGAAACTTATAATAAATCCTATGTCTTTCATAATGTAAAGCTAAGATCAAACTAAAACAAAACACAACTGTTAACCCTGCTGTGGGTGTAAAGCAAAAGAATGGCTTTTAAAAATATAGCATTTGTGGCGCAGTGGTTAACGAATCCGACTAGGAACCATGAGGTTGAGGGTTCGGTCCCTGCCCTTGCTCAGTGGGTTAACGATCCGGCGTTGCCGTGAGCTGTGGTGTAGGTTGCAGACGCGGCTCGGATCCCGCGTTGCTGTGGCTCTGGCGTAGGCCGGTGGCTACAGCTCTGATTCACCCCCTAGCCTGGGAACCTCCATATGCCGCGGAAGCGGCCCAAGAAATAGCAACAACAACAACAACAACAAAAAGACAAAAAAATATATATATATATATAGCATTTGTACCTGTATTCATTTTAACCTACATGAATTTTATTAATAATTCTATTTAAAATTCTGATTTTATAATGTATATAATATATAAACCATTTATGTAATCCTTTCATTTGATTCACATTAAGAGAATTGATTAAATTGAAGAAAATTAAATGTTTTGATATTCATGTGACCCACAAAAGAATAAGGAATTATTAGTTACTACTTGTTTTGCATTTGAAATTATAATATATATTTATACAAAAGTAACTGAGTCACTTAGTAATTTTAGCTTGAAGACTTAAAGTTTTAATTTAAAATATTTAAAAATAACCAGATATTGTCTAATTTTTAAAAAATGAGTTCAATACTCATTTATTCATTTATGGATACTGTGAGCTATTTGATTCAGCATTAAAGTCTGGAAGTTCTCACAAAGCTTCCTAATAGTTAGTAAACTAGACTAGAGTCTTCAGATTTTCTAATTTGCTTAAGATATAATATTGCAAAAAATGGAAGGGACAAACTCTGGTTTGCAACATTCATATAAGGACACAAGAATAAACATTCAATCTTTCATGACTATGAAATGTTTTCTAATAACTCAACAGTAAATATATTTATTTTATCATTTTCTTCAAATATTATGGGTTGCCTTCCCAAGGAAATGTCTATTATGTACCATTTCCAAATAATTACAAACTTCTTCTAGAAAAACTAAGATAAAAGTGTCTAAGATTTAATGACCTGTGCAAGGAGATGCTTCAAGCTTTGGGCTGACCCTGGAGGAAGACATGGCCGTATCCCTAGGTAGTCTACTTATGGAACCATTCCTGGTGTCATAAGCCCTAAAAAGCTTGTGCTGTCACAACCCATTTGCTGCCTTATATGTGCTTTAGCAATTTTATATACATTGAATCTTTATAAATTGAATGATTATAAATGAAACAGGAATGTGGGAAAGTCTTTGATAGACTGATAAAGTCGTTCACAAAATAATCACCCGATATTTCCCATTTTCTCTATATCTACACTTTTTTTTCCCCTAAATTCAGATATATTTAAGAATTTGAGCTCAATCCTAGGTCCTTCTTACCATGGCAAGATTTCTGTATAAACAGTCCTGACATTATGCAAGATTTTTAGTCAATACTTTAAAGAAATACAAAGGATTCTTTAGAAGCAAAACATTTCCTACTTTTTGGTATAGAGTAGGTTAAGCATATAGTCAAAAGGGTAGATCATATCTTTAAATAAAATCTAAAAACTATCTAGGCTGTAGTTTGGAGGTAAAAATAAAAGCCCGGCATCAGAAAAGTTATTATGTATATATTCAAAAGAATTGCTTAAGCAGTGCTTCTCGAATATTCATGTGCAGAAGAATCACCTGGGGATGTGTTAAAGCAAAGGTCTGGGGTGGGGCCTTAGGTTCTAAAGTCTAACAAGCTCTAAAATAGAGCTGATTTTGCAGATCACACATTTGGCAGCAAAGCAGGAGAGATTCCTTTTATCCCTGGACTAGATGTGTGCAGTACTTGAAAATAATAATCTTATTTCCACAATTATTCAAAGAAAAAAATGCAGTTTCAAAAACTGAAAGATCAAGAAACACATCAAAGAATAGGGTGGATTCTGATCCTTACATAAGAAAAAATATATCCTTATAAATAGAGTATTTTATTAGCGATCATGAGATTTGTTGGAGGTACACAGAATGTATTAAGCAGAGTTATAATCGAAATGAAGTACAGATACTTTTTCAAAAAAGACATTTTGTTTTCTTAGAAAAAGAGTAAATGAAAGAATAGTGATACATGGGCCATAACTTTTAAAAAAGATAAGGCAATTTTCCTGCACTTGTGCTCTCATATTCAGCACTCTCCGCATCAGTGGCACCACGTCAAGGGGAAGAGAGCCAAGAACAGGCAACCAGTGCTGTGCTGGCAGCTTCAACAGATCAGAATTCCTCGAAGGTCTGATTTCTTTTGCATTCACCAAACATATTTCCAGAAAGAGGAATGGATTATTATATTTTATGAAATCAAGTCTCTAAACCATTCCAGATTCATTCTAGTGAAGTAGTAAACTAAATTATTGAGCACCAAATTTAGAATAAAATGCCCAGGCTCCTTAATCTCTCACTGACTGTGGAGTTGGGTGAAGAAGCAGAGATGTTTAAACTTGAGATGGATAGTAATGCCTTCTAGATTTTCATGGGCTTTCACTGCTGTGAAGGGATTTATTTTTATAGGCATTGTAACAGATCACCTTCTCATTTAACTTTGCCAAATGTAGGCAAGCAATGGTCCTTAATGTGATAGGAACATGTCATCAAATTGATTTTTAAGCTCAAGTTGCTTTTCAAAGTTATCAGGGCCTAGGGCAAGTTGTTTGTTCACCTCCAGAGAGAAGAAAATGACAAAAAAGTAAGTAAAAAGCAAAGGAGACACAAGAAGTCAGCAGAATTGAAAGTAGTTTACTATTAGACAGCACTAAAGGTGCATCTTTTCCGTTGCCTAGGTTGAGCTAGGCCTCAGATAAAAAGCTTATTTTAGAGAATAAGAAACATATGGTAGGTGATTTTCTTTTAAAGCTGGTCCAAACTTTGCATAGAATTGTTACAACTGTAAGATAACCTTAGAAAACATTTAGTATCTTATTGAATTTTCAGATAAGAAGAGAGTATTTAGAAAGACATGACAAATTACTACATCCCCTTTCCTTCACTAACCACCCTCAGGACAGACCACACCAGCTTGCAGTGCAAAACACACACACACACACACACACACACACACACACACATGCACGCACACACGCATGCATATCTCAGGACCTAGAAAAATTATGAACTGCTAAAATTATTTCATTATTTGTTTAAAGTTAATGTATTACATGTAAAGAATCACCATCATCTCTAAATAATTCCAAATATATCCTTAATATGAAAGGTAATTATTTGCCCCCATCTGATACTAAAAAGAATTCAGATGCATTTTATAAGAAGAAATAATATTTTGATAGCCTTCATTGAATTTCTTAGTATTAAGTTATTTTATTGTTAAGGAATCTCAGTCCTTGCTGAATTTGTTTTAAAAGTGTTCATGCTCAGGAAGAGCTATTTAAATTTAAAAAATTTTACTTTTGCTATTTACATTTTAAACGTTATTTTGGACAAACATACTTTAACTCTGCCTCTAGACAACTATAAGCACATTTTCAAAGTTTGGAAGAAATGTCTAATTTGCACTTGGCCCATATATGCCATAATCATAAAATTTTGAAATTGGAAAAAAATATTAGAATTCATATACTGTGCAGATGTGTAGTTTCTGCTATTTCAAATTACGAAATGGAAAAAAAAATTGATATTCTGAGACTGTATTTCAAACAATAAGTCTAAACTCAGTTTTAGATATGAGATAACAATGAGCAAGGAATAGGGGGTAAATAGGTGGGAAACAGGATTTTGGAGTCGGCTACCAAACAAATAACTCCAGATGGAGAATTAGGAAATGCGGTAAAGCTGACATCAGGAACTTCAATTGCTCTTTTTCTTTGCCACTTATTACTTGAGGTTGTGTAAAATACTTTAATCTCTCTAAGGTAATCTTCTCATCAGCAAGTGTCAAGAATACTAATTCAGAGTGTTGAGTAAAAAATTAATATGAAGGTGCAAGCAAAAGCATTATAAAACTTAAAATTATACGCAAATATCTAAATAGAAATTTATCTGGCACTTACCAAAAATAAAACGGTATAATAAATAAACAAATATATAGATAAATAAGAACCCTGAATCCTAAGGGGAAAAGAATAAATTTAGATGGTAGCAATATGCATAGTTAGGCACTTTACAAACATTTGATTATGATATTAATCATGCTGCCTACAGAAAATAAAGCAAATGACTATATTTGCCCTTCTTTTTCTGAAATAAAAAATATAGATATCAAACCTAGGTAGGAATTTTCAAGCAAATCAGTATTTATATTTATTAACTGAGTTTAAATATAGCACACAGAAGGAAGCTCTTAATCAGGCTAAAATAATTTTGATATTGATTTGAATTCCTAATTTTCTTATGCTTAGTAATCAAAGGCACAACATAATCTATTTTTAGGTTCTTTAAGCCAAGATGTCCTAAATCTTTTTGAAAATAATTTGTGCCTTGTAGACAAAAATGTTATCAACTACGGCTCAATAACTTAAAAACACTATGTGCATAATACTGTTTTTGAGATGACTAGAGGACCCACTGATTTTTGGTTTTTTTGTCATGAGTACTTTAGAAGTTGATAGTTTGCTAACAATGCAATTTGATTAAAGTATAAGATCCCTAGAAACCTGTGATGCATTTAAATTTTGAAATTTATTTAACAAACATATATATTAGGTTTTTTTAAAAGCTACTTTTATCTTGAAAACATCAAAATAAACACAAAAGAAATTCAGTTTTATATAGTTGGCCGATGATATGGAACAGCCCAGTTTTACTGGTTTTGATTTGGGGGTAATTATCAAATCCCAAATTTAAATAAGGTAAACTGGAAAGTTCTTTATAATTGCTATGGTGCCAAAATATCCATAGTTTTCATTCTAATGGTCCATGCTCTTACTCTACAATTTATGTCCAATGCCACTGGCCTGAGCCAAATAGGGTCCCAACAACTTGGCCAACTACACTCTAGCCCTGAATGGCTTTTTTCGACTATAAAATTGGCTAATCCAGCTTTTGCTTGATTCATTAAGGAAAAAAAAAAAGTCAGATTGGATAATGTCACCTTTTTTTTTTTTTTTGTCTTTTTTAGGGCCGCTCCCTCTGCATATGGAGGTTCCCAGGCTAGGGGTCGAATCGGAGCTGTAGCCACCAGACTTCGCCAGAGCCACAGCAATGCGGGATCTGAGCCGTGTCTGTGACCTACACCACAGCTCAGGGCAACGCCGGATGCCCAACCCACTGAACAAGGCCACGGATTGAACCTCAACCTCATGATTCCTAGTCGGATTCCTTAACCACTGCGTCAGGACGGGAACTCCGATAACGTCCTCTCTTGAAAGACCGTGTTGCATTGTGGGATAAACTCTAAATTCTCCAATACAACAATTTTCATAATGTCATTATTTTTCCAGGATCATTTTTCCAGGATCATTATTAACCATTTTTCTCCTTCATGTCCATATGTAGTTTAATCCACAGGTGCTATAAACAAATTCAGATATATGCTGTGCCTTTTCACACTTCTGTAGTTTTCACATCTTTGCACAAGAATAATGCCCTATGCCTAAAATGTTATTTTGTCTCAACTCTCTTCAAATACAGACTCCCTTCCTATGAAGCAGCCTTGACGCATCTTCTTCAGGGACACAATATTTTGTATATACCACTATGATACTCATATATATATATATATATATATATATATATATATATACACATATACACAATGTATACTACCTATACCATGTATACAATACCTCTTGAATAAATATCACATATTATATATAGAATATTAACATATTTTCCTCCTTGACTATTCTCTATCACATAGAAAAGATGTTTGATATTTGCACCAGGTGTGTCCTGCTGCCTCATTTGAGCTCGGGAAAAATCTCACTACAAATGGTAGCAATGTTAAAAGATATTTCCAAGAACTGTGAAAATCAAAATTTTCATCCAAGGATAAAATGAACACGTCAAACATTTTATTCAACTAATTAATTAATAGAAGATTCACTAAAAAGTTATTACTGGCTCATAGAAGAATTCAAAGTACCATATACATTAAGGTCCTTCAGCAAAGCAAAATGAATTTATCAATGGTGAGAAAATCAACTTTTTGCAGCTTGGGGACATCAACTGTCCTCCATTTGCATGTCTATCAATTTAAAGTTGAAAGAATTCAAAGACAATGAAAATTGAGGATATTCTGAAAGAGTACACAGGAATTCAATAACGTATTATTTTCCTTTGCCCATTTTCAAGTATTTTTTCCATTTTTCCTAAGCGTGCTAATAGTTCCCGTCGTGGCACAATGGTTAACGAATCCGACTAGGAACCATGAGGTTGCGGGTTTGGTCCCTGCCCTTGCTCAGTGGGTTAACAATCCAGCATTGCCGTGAGCTGTGGTGTAGGTCGCATACTCGGCTCGGAACCCGTGTTGCTGTGGCTCTGGCGTAGGCCGGTGGCTACAGCTCTGATTCGACCCCTAGCCTGGGAACCTCCATATGCCGCAAGAGCAGCCCAAGAAATGACAAAAAGACAAAAAAAATTTATAAAATTTTTACACAAAACTCATATTTTTCAACAAAATACACATTAAAAGAACAAGTTCAAGAGGAAGGAAATTATGCTCTCCTAAGTGCCTAACATTGATGCTGTTCACTGGAGACACAGTGAATTTAGAATATTTTTGAGATGCTTAAAAGGATAAGATACTCAAGCTTAAATATTTATTTGGAAAAAAATGTTTCAGTGAATTTATTTCTAATAGATGATGGTTAATACTTAAACACAGGGCAAACAATAGGTTATTTCTATTACAAGTGGTATATTCCATCATGAATTTTATTCTAATCATGACCGCTGGAGAACTTTACTCATTTTTAAAACCTGACTCCAGCATCATCTTCTTAATAAAATCTAACCTGTTAAATGCAAGAGACATCATCCTCTCCTCCTTGGCAATCCACATTATGTCTGCTGACACTTCTATGATAGCAGATTCACACTTAATCCCTTTATGCACTGCCAATCTCACCATTTTAGACACAAACTCCTTGAGGGTAGGATCAGCATCTAATCCGTATTTGTTTTCCCTGTTTCTCACACATTTGTCACATGGTATTCAAAAATGTTGGATGGATATCTGAATAAAAAGGAATAATATTTTAAAATGACAAATTCATCTTTAAACTCATTAATGGGAGATTTTTTTTCTTATTTTGGATTAAGAGGCTTAATACATCAAATTAACATAAATAAAGCAATGAACTACAACAGAGAAAATGCTAATATTAACATAAGTTCATGAGCTATCTATACCTACCTACCTCTTCAATTCATGAGGTCAACTAGGTCATGCTATGAATACATGCTTTTTTAAAACTGTTAAACTAGTAAGAATTTGTAAACAATGTTCAACAATAAGACAAAACTAAACTTGCAAAACAGTATTTAAAATTATAAACATAGTATATGTTATATATATAATATATACAATTATAATAAAGCTAGGAGATGAAGTATTTTTGCATCAAATTTATATTAGCTACCTGTCCTTTTATATAACCATGAGTAAGGTTTTTTACATAAAATAAAAATGGCTTAAAGCCTTGTCTAATATACTGCTCATTTTCTGCTCAAAGTCTGCATCTGGTAGTTTGTAAGCTAAAGTTAATTATTAAAGGAATTATTAGTACAAGTTTTCTTGCATATTAATTGTCCTGGTTGTCATATCCAGAATTTGCATCAAACTAAGCTCTCAGGAAATAAAAAAAAATGTACATTTTTTTTCTCATAGATGTTGGGCTTCTGTTGCCCTGAGGCTGTCAATCTATACTGACTCGACAAATTAATATTGGTGTTTAACAGGGTTGACTAACATTAATCATATGTTTAATATGTACAGCGATGGAGAGGTGCTTAAAATACATACTGCTACATTCTATTATAACATCCTATGGGGATGCCTACAGCTGCTCTTTTCTCAATGAGAAAAGGAAGGTTCAGAGAGATCAAGCATATCTTCCAAGATGTAACAGGTAGTGAATGACCAGAAAAAGCCAAAGACTGACACTTGCTCACTTAGCAAGAGAAGGGGCTTAGATCCTCTGACACAAGGGATGGCTACACGCATCTTAGAGTTCAGAGCACATTATAAAGGAAATTTATTGCTTTTTCAGTTTTGCATATTCAAATTTGAGAAAGAGCTTGTGATAATTAATGCATTAATTAGAGGGGGAAATCTTCAAATCAGCCATATAATGCGGCAAGAAATGGCAGACACCAAAAAAAGCAGAAATGGATATTAATTAAATTTAAAAGCAAATTGTGTTATTAAACCAGAGAATAGATAGAAAATGAGGACATTTATTCTACAATAATGTAAAGCAGTGATTTAGCCAGGCAAAACCGCCCCTATGTAAACTTCAGGCTAGCCCTTGAAAAGGCTTCTATGCTCTAGGAGGTGATAGGAAATAACAGACTCTGTGAGGGTGGAAAACTGGGCACCTCTGTCTGGAAAGCAAGGACAGGAAAGAATCTGAAAAATAACCGGGCTCCAGATCCCCTTTTTAAAATCATTTACTTATTTCTACAATTCAAAAAATTTATTATTATGATTTTTTTACCTTTCTTTCTTTGTTTTGACATCCTTACTTCCAGATGCAGCCCTGGTCACTCCAGAGGAGTGGACAAGTAAAGAGTTGAACAGTGTAAGTTTGGGAGTTCCCATCATGGTGCAGTGAAAATGAATCCAACCAGGAACCATGAGGTTGCAGGTTCAATCCCTGGTCTCACTCAGTGGGTTGGAGATCCAGTGTTGCCATGAGCTGTGGTGTAGGTTGCAGATGTGGCTCGGATCCTGCATTGCTGTGTCTGTGGTATAGGCTGGCAACTGTAGCTGTGATTTGACTCCTTGCCTGGGAACCTCCAAATGCTGCAAGTGCACCCCCCCAAAAACAACAACAACAACAACAACAACAACAACAACAACAACAACAAAAACCAAATGGAAAAAACCCAACAGTATGAGTTTGACTTCTAGCCTGTGGCTAGAAGGCTATTAGCTGGAATACTGGTTCGGGGAGATGCTGGGGTGCTTGTTCCTGTTTCTTTTTCAGTCCGTGAGCAGTCAGCAGACAGATGATATCTTCATGTGGAGGTACATCAAGAGAACTTAATGAAGAGGTTTCACCCCCAGAGCTATGGACAGAGAACTAGCAGGATTTCAGAGGTGGTATAATACCCCAGGTATGAAGGGGCAGAGAGTGGAAGGGACACCTGAAACTGGGGAGAGCTTGTGTAAGTTTAAAAATACTTTTGGCGGCGAAATTATTATGTGGGAAGAAGCTGGATAGTGAAAGACATGGAATCTAAGCAAAGCTAGGTCGCTTCCATTCAGATGGCCTGTGACCAATACGGGCATGCAGTAGTTAGTGGTCTAGAGCTGTCTTTCCTTGCCTCTGCCTCTCAAGTACAATAGTGTGAATGCATCTTGACCTGGGAGTGCCCCTAGGCTGCTCCACTGGGCACTTGAACTCTCCTTTCTCCAAAAGTCTCATAGCAGCCTTTTTCCACCTCCATCCTAGCCTTATTCTTACCAAAATCCAATCCTCCTACTTGCAAGAGCAAGAAGCAGTACTTTTTTTGAAAACAGGACCAGGCAGTAACAACAATAGCTAAATATTCCAGGCACTGTGTTAAGAGCTTTAAAAGACTTTGTCTCATTTAATTCTCAGTACAGTCCTAAGAAAAGAACTCTAGGATCATCTCCATTTCCTTAGTAGGTAAGGGGGTAAGGAGAGAGTGGACTTTTTTTTTTTGTAACTAATTATACTAGCTATCCAGGCTTTTATCAAAGCCATCTAAAACTAATAGTGACTTCCTATCCAGAACATTTCCAAATAACAATTTTAAAAATTATTTCGCATTTTGCAAAATTGGCTACCTGACCCGATACATTCCCAAATTGATCTGTAGAATGTCTATCTTTTGCCAAAAGCTTTAAAGAAAACAAACTCGTAACAATACACACAGTTTTTATGTAAGCTCTTTCAGCCTTTTTCAGATGCTCCTGCCCACATGTGATTCTGTGGCACATAATTGGAAATTTGTGGGATGAACACAGATTGTGATATGTAGCCAATAGAGGACAAAAATACCCAATTTGTGGGACATACAAAGATAACACTTTCCCAATTGGTTCACGTGGAGTTCACCTTGTAGCTCACTTACACGCAAATAGGAGAGCAAATACTTTCAAGAATATCAAGGTGTTCTTTTCTGAGAACAGCAGAATTTGATGTAGGTGGCTATTGAATTAGCTATTAACAGTTGATTAGGAGGATATATTTCAGAATGTTCTATTTCTCTCCAGAACAAAGAAAAGGCAATTTTGAATAGAACTCTCAGCTTCTAATATTATGTCTGATTCCATCATACTATTTTGTGAAATAGAACTATAATTCAAATCTGTAAGTTAATGGAGTTTGACAGGAAGGTACACATCACATTTTGCAAAAGAGCCTTGATTACTTTCAGTGCTTCCTCTTGGTAATAAAGCCTTGACAGCTTCCATTTCTCAAAAGAACAGCTTTATTATTTTCTCTTCAATTCTAACTAGTTACTTAACTTTAAAATAGTTTCAAGTAAACAGGATTTCGCTACTGAAAAGAAAACAAAAAGGCAGGTAAGAGGAATTTCTTACCCACTTTCTTCCAATTTTCTATCACTTAAGAAACTTAAAGTAGCAAATGGGTGCAATTTAAAACTCCGAATTCTTGAAAATGTTTTAGTTGCCACTGAGAGATTGTATCACTTAAGGTCCAGGCAGAAAACAGGCTGCATACACTCAAATTGAGTAAATTGAGGAAGATTTAATAAAGGCACTATTTATAAAAATGCAGGCTGTTGTGCAGAAAAACTAAAAAGAATAGTTCAGTATAGCAGGGCCTCTTACTATATCTAGGACTAAAGATGCAAAAAGAAGGATAAGATCCCTGGAACCAGGACCTGTGATCTTTAGTTGAGGGAAGCAATCAACACTAGACAACCTCACAGCCAGGGAGTAGGGAAAGTTAGTCCCCTGGCTTCTCTTTCATTCCTCATTCCTCTTTCTGACATTTTGGTGGCTCAAACAAAGGAAGCCCATTGATACAGTCCATATCAGTCAACCTCCCTGAGTACAAAGTAACTTAGAAAAGGTAGAACAGATCTGGAGGGGTAAATGGAAGATATTGAGGAAAACGCTCTTAGAGAATCATTTAAATTTTTTCTTTACTGACCTTTGTTCTTAAAGGATACACATAAGGATTTGTAATTTCTAAGGGCCACCCTGGAGTCAGGTTCTATTTTAGCAAGGAAAGACATGACCCAGTTTATACTCATGAACTGTGCATGGCTACCGAAATTTTCAACAACATAAGAGAGTTGAAAGCAGTGTCAGTTTGACAGTCCAAAGAACCCAAGGAAGATCAGAGAAAGCAGATCAACACATCAGTTGGTAGACTTTAGGCAGAAAAACTAACCCAGGACAGCAAGCAATTCCAGAACAAATAGAAGCAATAACAATACACTGTCTTGTCCACAGGCTCCACTGCTGGGTAGGTAATTCTGTCACCATTACTGACATACTTCTTTTCTTGAGCATACACATACAGCAGCAATTCTGCAGAAATTAGCAGCATCAGGTGTGTAACTGTCTCAATAATTATTCTGCGGTTTCACCACCAGTTATAAAATATAAGCATTTGGTTTTCTGTCATCTCTTTGCATCTATGACACATTTACTAAATTCATCAAAAATTATCAACTAACATCACGTGCCTGGAAATGCTCTACCTGCTAGGAATAAAATGCTGAGGTAAAGTTCTACCTATAAAGTCTAACCAGTCAAAAGTCTGAATCACTTTTTCAGTCATAGCAATAATGGGCAACTCAGGGAAAATGTACACACTGGGTAAAAAGCATTATTAAATAGTTGATTGAATAAATACATATCATAATCATTGTTCAGTGTTTTATATTCACATCATATATGGGGAAAGTTATAGTCTTAGCTTTTAAAGAATTTACATTTTTGCATAAAATACATAAAAGTCTAGGCATCATATTGCTCTCTAATATTTTATTTATTTATTGTCCTTGTGTGAATTTACAGAGTGCTCCATTCAAGTGAAATGTAACATTGTCAAGTGAAGTACAACATTATGTATGTATAAAATATTTGTGAAGATGTACAGAATAGAAATGCAGATTTGCATTTTATTTTTATTTCAGGGGAGCAGAGATGAGCCATGCTACGCACGTATCTATTGAAGCAGTCCTTGATACATGAATGCTTCCCTATTTGTTCCACTTTCATCCACTGCAGTACCTTGGATCATGTTCTTGTTGGGTATTTTATTGGGAGGAAAGGTGGTAGGCTGGTTTGAAGAATACAGTTCAGGGTTTCTTTAAATCTTTTTTTTTTTTTTTTGACATTTCTCATTGTATTGCACCATGTCAAGTAAGCATGAACCACTGTATACAGTATATTGAATTTTCTTCAGGTAGTTCAAAACAAATTAATTCTCTACCCACACATCATTTAAAGTACTAATTCCCTGTGCAGCCCAGCAAACTTCAAGCTTACCTGTTCAGCATTTAAAGTTAAGGCAGTGCACCATAAACACCTGCTAAAGTTTATAGCCATCTGCTTCCTCAAGAAATGTAAATTCTAATAATATGAAATTAACAGATGGGAAAGAGCTGTAACCTCAGCTCTGAAGAGGATAACTGCAACCTTTGAATTAACATAGTGCCATTTTACTGGTAATTGTTGGCAGTGGCCACAGGGACCCAGTTCAACAGTGATGGCCCATTAGCAACATACTTTGTTTTTGTTCAGGGATAGTTTGCATAGAGAATATATCTTAATGGTTTCTAAAACTCCACATTTAGGTGGATCTTCCTTCTCTCAATGAAGGAACAAAATAATTAAGTTACAATGAAATGTGGTTCAGCAAATGACAGTCCTGAGGGTAATGAAAAGATCCCTTGAGACTGGAAATGCCAATGTTTTAAATAAGAAGTTAACATTGGTTATCATCCACTTGCATAAAATTAAGTAGAAAAATTGGAAGTTGATAGAATATCCACCACAAACTGTGTGGCTATTCAGGAACTAGTCTTTTTCATAAATCACCAATAATTGAGAAGGCTCTTTTTCATGAAGACAAATTCAGAAAAGAAAAATAATATATAGACCTCAGGGTTTTGTTTTGTTCTCTTCTGCTTTGCAAAATTAGCATGTCTGTGTGTTGTTTTCTTTTTCTGATCATAAAAGTAATGCCTGCTCAATATAAATAATTCAAACCATACAGAGTGCTCAAAGTGGAAATGAAAGGTAGCCATGATTTCATGCTCCACAAACCTGAGCAACAAACATCAATAAATCTCTTTTATTTTTCCAATTAATGACTTGAGAACCCTCATGCTAGTTTCAGAAGGAGTCTAATATCTGCCTCGTGGGGTTGGCTCCAAGCTGCCCACATTTCATAGGAGCTAAGTAGACTTAGTCATGACCAATCCTGAACATGAAGAGAGAATCCAGTGTGAGTCCAGTTTGGGGCTGTGGTGCCTTTTCTCCCCCACACTATCACTGTTGAAATCTGGCCCTTTCTTCACTTCCAAAGGGGATAGTATATATTGTGAAGATGCTCAGTGATGCATGTCTCTAGATGGTCCACTGTAGCCTTTTTTCATAGATTTTACCCTTCTCTCAGACACTGAGGTTTTACATACTACCCCTCCCACCACCCCAACCAGATGTATTAGTCTTCTACTGCCATGACAAATGAGGAAATACATAAAACCATCCACAGGAAAACAAAGGCTTCTTATTCAGAGCTTGTTATGTGAGAGAGTCAGTCATACCTTGGGCTCTGCAACTGCAGATTCAATGAACCTCAAATCAAAAATATTTGGGGAGGGGAAAAAAAGTTCCAGAAAGATCCAAAAGGTGAAATTTGAATTTGCTTCACACTGGAAACTATTTACATGGCATTTACATTGTATTTACAACTATTTATATAGCATTTACATTGTATTAGATATTGCAAGCAATCTAGAAGTGATTTAAAGTATATGGGGGGATTCCGATAGGTTATTATGGGGACACTTACACCATTTTATATATAAGGGAATTGAGCATCTGTGGATGTTGTTATCCACAGGGTTTCTGGGACCAACCTGAGGGACAACTGTGTCGATGCTTTTAGGGGAAAAACAACAGAAAGTTTGTGCCCTGATTGGAGGATGTTGGCATGGGGAAGCTGGGGGAAAGCTAATTAGAAGAGGGCATTCTCTGTGTTTGGTTATAGAAACCAAATACAGAAAGCATACTTGATTTTCTCTGGTTGGTCCTAAGTTGATAAATGAGGTAACAGAAAGTTACTTATCAAGACCTAGTACTTTGGGGTCGATTGCTGCAGAGACTGTGGTTTGACCTCCTGGGCTGGTTGCTGCAGAGGCTGTGGGTTAGATTTCTATTTTTATATGTGATCTGGCTATTTTTCATTTGTATATTCACTGTCTCACAAAATTACTCTAAACTTAGATTCAAAAATACATGGTTATTAGGTCACAATTCTGTAGGTCAGGAGTCTTGCCTCATGGGGCTAAGATCAAACAGTCAGCAAGAAATGTTCATTTGGAGGCTCTAGTGGCAAATCCATTTGCTGCTCACTCAGATTGCAGGCTGAATTCACTTTCTTACAGTTATAAGATCCTGTCTCAGTTGTCTTGCTGGCTATAAACTAAGGGTTTTTCCTAGCTTCTAAAAGCCACGGCATTCCTTGGTTTTAGGCCCCCTTCTTTTAACTTTAAAGCCAGCAATGGTGGCTTTCTATTGTTGAAGCTGCTATGGTACCAAGAGGAAACTAACACAGATGTGAAGGATGATCAGAGGTTTATTAGACAACTGGGTATATGAACGTAAATGCTTAGGTTGCAAGGTGGGAGGGCCTTCAAAATAGAGGGAATAGCATGCGAAGAAGTGCCGAGACACACAAGAGCAGGGGGAGATTCAAGAATTATGAGCTGGTTGAGACTGATGGAATTTAAAGACTAAGGAGTGGTACACAGCAAAACTGCAATGGTCAACACAGGTAAAAACAAAGATACTTGTATTGTCCTGTTAAGGATTTGAGCCTTTTTTTTAACCTACCCTTGCCAAAGTACCTGATATATAAATCGTTCACATATGAGCAACAAGCAGATTTCAAAATACCCTTGCTTTAAAATTACTTAGAGGTGAATTACTTAGAGGAGAAAGAGAAAATTCTGTTTTTGCCAGTCATGAGCTGTATGACCTTGGTAAATTTACTTAAGCTCATAGACTCTCCATTTCCTCATCTGCGAGACAGAGATAACTACAGCTGGCACACATGTTGTGAGCATTAAATGATAAAATGTATTCTCACTGCTTAGAAAAACTCAGAATACTAGCAATAATAACAACTTTATTTTATACCTAAAATATCTCCAGTTCTAGATCTAAATCTACAAAGAGATTGATTAGGTCAGTGGATCTTCACTCCTGGAAAGATGAAGGCCATGCTGTCACTCAACTGGGCATATCAGTAGAACTATCAACTTAACAACTGGCTGAGGTCACATTTCAATTTTCACCAGAGGCATCCAAGACATGTTTAAAGTACTAGCATCATTCAGCTGTAAGCTCTCACTTATCCATACTAAATTAGATTAATACCATGGAGACTATTTTATGTCACAATAGATTACTTGTTTACTTAATATCTGGTTAGTATTTACAGTGAAGTAAATTGTTTCCTTCAGTTGGCTATTAAAATCACATATCAGTTTATTCAGAATGGTGGTTTCTGGTTGCATAACCCTTAGAAAGTAAGGAGGACAGGGACAAACAACAGTGGCCTCCATGTCTTATATTTAATTAGATTATCTCTAGTTTTCAAAACCTGCTTGAACTTTGTCGGTTTTTTCTTACAGCATTTGCCATTTTTCATGCAAAAAGACAGGAATAAGATAGTAAGTGAATTACAGTTTACCTTTGAGAAATCTCACAGTAGAAATATGAATTTTAGAGGAAAATTATTATTTGGAGTATGCTGTCTCATTTTTCATTTCTTAGACTAGCCCTCTGAGATTTGAATGCCCACTTCACATTGAAGAATTAATAAGTAAAATCAGCCCAAATAAAATTTTCTGTGGCAGTTCTTGAGATTATACATATACATATATATGAGATTATACATATATAGATATACATATATGTATTGTTATAACACACACACACACACCCCAGAAGATACTCATCCAAGATATAACTAAGTACATGTTGAGGGGATAATGGCAGTATCTGTTCTCACATTGTCATAATGGGTGTGAAAGCCTTAGCAGAGTGCCTGGTAAATACAAAACATTCAATTGCAGTTAGACAATCTTATCATAATCATTCACTATCATCATCATCATTATAGTTTTCATTATCAAGCATTTCTTCTGTTTGAAACTTTTTAGTTGTTTGGCCGTGGAGATGAGAGATCGGAGAGGGGAGATAAGAAATTAGAATCAGAGAAAAAAGAGACAACAAAGAGAAACAGTCTCAGGGGACTCCTGGATGCTCCAGGTTTTCATTATTAGAAGTCAGAATATCTAAGTCTGCCTTGGGGAAGTCATAAAAGTCAATACATGCCTAGGGTGTGAGTGGCACCTCCTAAAGGCTCATCACGTCCTGGCGCGGTGCACAACTTAAACCCCTCTACCCAAATGCAGTGGCCCTTGGCACCCTTACACTATGTTTTAAGTTTGACAAACCTCTTGGGTTTCTATGGGCACACAACACTCTTCTATGTTTCCATATTTTATGTATGTATCATTCTTGATCAGCCCATTGAACTCTGTCAGACTTGCCTTTAACATTCAGCTTAAGCATCTTTTCTTCTCTAAAGGCTTTGCTGGTCTAATTGACACGGTTGGTTATGTTTTTCTTTAACCATCACGATATAAATTACACATTTTTAATAAGTTCATGCCTATGAAATTGCCAATATCCCACCTCTTTCTACCTAAGGATTGGCAATATAGTTAATCCTAATATAATAGCACCAAAAAAAATCATTTTGCAAACATTGGTTAAAACGTCAGGTAATCTGTGAATTTCTCATGGACAAGGATCATGTCTTATTCAAAAATATTGCTGTATTTTTTTTTTCTTTTTATGGCTACACCTTGATAGCATATGAAAGTTCCTGGCCTAGGTGTTGAATTGAAGTTGCAGCTGCAGGCCTACCACAGTCACAGCAACACCAGACCTAAGCCACATTTGTGACCTATGCCACAACTTGCAGCAAGTTGATGACATTCTATGTCTCAATTTTCTTTTCTTTTCTTTTCTTCTTTTTTTTTGCTTTGTGGACCTCAGCCATGGCATATGGAGGTTCCCAGGCTAGGGTTGAGTCAGAGCTGTAGCCGCCAGCCTATGCCACAGCCACAGCCACACCAGATCCGCACCATGTCTGAGACCTACACCATGGCTCACAGCAATGCCAGATCCTTAACCCGCTGAATGAGGCCAGGGTTCGAACCTGCAACCTCATGGTTCCTAGTCAGATTTGTTTCCACTGAACCATGACAGGAACTCCTCAATTTTCTTATCTGAAAAATGAAACAACATAATACTTGAAATTTTTATAAGCATTAAGTGAGATAAATGTACCAAGTTAAATTTTGTTTTTAAACTTTACTTACTACAGGTTTAACTCTTTTCAACTAATCTAATTACTGTTCTCTGAGATTAAAATAAATTACCTAGGAGTTCCTGTCATGGTTCAGTGGTAATGAACCTGACTAATATCCATGAATACAGGAGTTCTATTCTGGCCTTGCTCACTGGGTTAAGAATATGGTGTTGCCATAAGCTATGGTGTAGGTCACAGGTGTGGCTCTGATTCCTCACTGCTGTGGCAACTTCCATACATCATGGGTGTGGCCCTAAAAAGACAAAAAAAAGGAAAAAATAAAAAGATAAGTTACCTATATAATACTTTGGAGTTGTAAACATGGGGCCTTATTCAGGAAGAAAAATGAACATACGGACAGTAGATTGTACTCAAATATGATTAACTAGTCCTGTTTGATTCAGCCAGCCTGATAGCTAAATATTAAGACTTTACAAAATCACAGCAAAATCACGTATTGGATCCACAGCCCTTAAGGTACTAATGATACTTTGTTTTGATTCATAGTTTCCCATAGACAACAGAAAAGAAATGTGTTCAGTGACTATGTAAATATAAGAAGATGTTTGAATGACTTGTATGCTCATTTTAAATGTGTAGAGGGGTGCTCATAAAAAAAATAGAGTCAGAAAAAAAATCTCAAAAGCTAAAATAGACACTAAAGAGAAGTTTCTTTAAGTAAAACAAGAATAATAACAAAAAGAAAAATGTTAGTTTTTCACTAAAATAAAAAAACCACCACTCTAATAAAATTAATATTAAATAAGTGCAGAATTAAACTTACATCATCAGACTCAATCTTTCAATTTGTATTTGAATGATGACTTAGGAAATAGTGCTTCACAGCAGAATAAGAATGAACACTGTGATCAGAGGGATCTGAGTTCAAGTCCTTATTCTACTTATTGGCTGTATGAACTTGGACCATTTCTCATTTGAAAAAAACAGATAATAGCACATTCTTTACAGGGCTGTAATTAAAAATTAGCAATCATGTATATAACAATCTTAATCCTATAAATAGAACACACAGTTCAACAAAATAGTTTTAATGATACCAAAAAAGGAAAAACAAAAATCTATCAATTAATAATCTGAATAAAATCAGAAGGTTACAAAGCTAGACCTGGACTCACACAATATTTTGGGGAAAGGATTTAAGAAATCATATGAGGAGTTCCCGTCGTGGCGCAGTGGTTAACGAATCCGACTAGGAACCATGAGGTTGCGGGTTCGGTCCCTGCCCTTGCTCAGTGGGTTAACGATCCGGCGTTGCCGTGAGCTGTGGTGTAGGCTGCAGATGCGGCTCGGATCCCATGTTGCTGTGGCTCTGGCGAAGGCCGGTGGCTACAGCTCTGATTCGACCCCTAGCCTGGGAACCTCCATATGCTGCGGGAGCGGCCCAAAGAAATAGCAAAAAGACAAAAAAAAAAAAAAAGAAATCATATGAAACTTAAAATATGTCTCACTGACAAATTGCTGACTTTTACATTCATTGATAATAACCTATGGATAATTTTTCTGTGAGGCTATACTACAAATTCAGTACATATCCATTAATTAATGGATTTTAAGAATAAAACATAAATGACCAGACCAGGGAAAAAAGGAAACTTCTTGCAGCCTAAAGAATCAGTTGGAACAATTAATGAGTCAATCATCATCTGAGCAGGAAATAACTGTGTCCCAGAATAGGGTAAAGACTGGTAACATTAAAATAACAGGTTTGGTGCCTGAAGAATTTATGCCAGACTAGTTTCTGACTTGAAAAGCTGAATGGATGGTAATGGCACCATTCATTGAGAGAATGACAACAAGGAAAGAAAATTACTTGCCAGTAAGTGGACAAGCTCAGATATGGACACAACACATTGCAGCTGTCAGAAGCATATTCAAGTAAATTTATCCATTCACAAGGTGGATGTGTGCAATGAAAGAGCAGAAATAGGGAGTTCCCAACGTGGCTCAGCAGTAACCCAACTAGTATCCATAAAGATATGGGTTTGATCCCTGGTCTTGCTCAGTGGGTAAAGGATTTTGTGCTGCTGTGAGCTGTGGTACAGGTCACATACGCAGCTTGGATCCTGCATTGCTGTGACATAGACTGGAAGCTATAGCTCCAATTCAACTCCTAGCCTGGGAATCTTCATATACCCTGGGTGCAGTCCTAAAAAAAAGTAGAAATATATCTGAAAGTGGATATGAAATATATAGTTATTCATTAGAGCTGTGTGAGAAGGTGAGAACAACCATACAAAAGATATCAAAAACAGAATTCTTATGAGCACCAATATTTAACTGATGAGCTAAGAAAGAACTTCCAAGGAAGGTTTCAGTGCAATGACCCAAAATCAGGAGTAGATGGTGGTATAGAAACCAATGAATTGAGAGTTTCAACTTAGGAGGAGTCCATAATGTGAAATGCTACTGAAAATTCAAATAAGACAACCAATGAATTCATTCCTTATATTTACAAACAAATTATTAATGACATGTGAGAAAGCAGATCAGTAGGAGATGAAGATAGGCAACACAAGGTAACCTATGAATGACAGATGGGAAATAAAGGCAACAGGTGTAAGTAGCTCCTATAAATGCTTGACCTTGACTGTCAAGTGGAAGAAAGAAAGGAGGCAGATCCTGGAGAGAGATGGGTGAAAATTTTAATTACTGTTCTTTTGATAAAATGGAAAATTTTGAACATGATTGAACATGATGAAACTGTGGCAGGATGGCACCAATAGAGATTGAAGAAACACACAATTAAGAGATAATTTATTTTGTGAGAAAGAATGAGATCCAGATGTAAAGGAATTAGCCTTAGACAGGAAGGACAACCTCTAGTTAACAAGAGTAAGTGTGCGGGGAGGGCAGGGGGTGAGGTTATGTGTGTGTGGAAATTGGAGGATGGATGTAGGAGAGGTGGTAAAGGAAGTTCAAAGGATTCCTGAGAGTTTGGTTTTCTCTGTCAGGTAGAAATTAAGGTCCCTCACTCATGTCAAGGAGGGTGGTAATAGGAATGGAGATTTTAAATGAGTGGAGGAGGTTTGAAATAGTTACTTTAGAAAATAGGAGAGAATGAACTAGGGAAAAGGGACTTCTAAGCAATATTTGAGGGTCAGATTGCTGTTGGAAACTAAGAATTTTTCTAGAGCTCAATCAATAATCCAGTATAAGGGGTAAAGAAGGTGAACGGAGATAAGTGTACAGTAGGAGTTTTTCCCACGTGCAACCACTGAGCAGGAAAAACCGGAAAGAACTGAGGATATTCATGTGAGAAAGGTAGAATAATGACCATCACATCTAAAAGCATTAGAAAGGAAATAAAGAAAGAACTTTGACAGATTAAAAAAAACTTTTCTGAATGTCTAGAAGGATGTGAGAAACTTATAGAAAAAAAAAAAAACATTTAGAACAAAAGAAATGCCATCTATGCTTAGTTCAAAAATTAAAAACAAAACTAAATTCTAATTTCAGCTGGCTCCTGATCCTGTTGAAGGATGTCAGAGGGGGGGAAAAATCACATATAGATAATGGATATATTCTCCTGTAGAAAGAAAAATTAGGGAATGGACTTTTTAATACAAAATTGAACTAAAGAGACTAGATGAATGAATTAAAAAGAAAAATGATGATGAGGGTTGTTAAATATTACATGGTTGAATAAGGAGAGCTAAGAAATATTCTTCCTGAAAAGCTCTAATAAAGGGATGTCTAAGTTATTCAGATGATTTAAGCATGGCCTTGCTGGAAAGAGAGAGCTGGGCCAGATAACCTCTCAGTGTCCTTCTCAATCCAGACATGCTTTACAGAGCCATTTACCCTCTGCAGGTCAGTTGTCATTGAGAATAAACCTGGAATGCCTATGGATCACAAAGGGAGTTTCACATACGGATGATATGAAGCTATGCTGAAATGATCTTTTTAGGTATCACAGGCATTTAAGATTTCAGTGTATAATATCTAAGCCTGGAGTAATTTCTCAATTACTCAAGTCATTTTACTTAATCATATGTAACAAGATTGGTATTTACACTTACAGATTCTCCTTGGCCTAAACTCCAAACCTGCCCGTGAACAGCGCTTAATAGTTGTTAAACAGAATATCAGTTGTTGCTATCTCGATACAAATGGAATCCCAATGATAATTCCTCTCCATGTGCTATGACTAAATCCATACAAAGACTATTTCTTAAAAGCAGAATGAAATGTGTTTTACCTTAAATGTGTGAACTATTTGTATGCCTACAGAAAAGTGTGAGAAATAAAAAGCGAATAAATTTGAAATATGTGAAAAGAACCAGTGAATTAACTGTCTAGTGACTGAGCAACTGTAGTTTCTCTCTGCAATTATTTGAAAGACATGCAATTTAGGAAGGGAGAACCATGTTAGAGACAGCAGTGGGAAGCATGCACGAAGTTAGAGATTTTATTGCCTGTAATGTTACTTTTTTCCTTAGAATGGTAACATTCATTTTATAATGTTACAGCAGCCTGTATCTTAAACTTTTAAATTAACCTGGTTTACAAGGTATAAATACAGGCTAAATAGGACAGACACATTAACATAGTGTCAAATGAGTTCATGTGAACCATCTTAAAGTTATATGTCTAGGCTTTTACTACCTACATATTGATTTAGATAATTTAAAGCATTAGATAATTGCACATACCAATGCCCACACTAACTATAATTGCTGAGTAATATAATTCAAAACACTTATAAAATCTGACTCAGCCTCGGTGTCAGCTATTAAGGCCACCTTGAACAAGGCACACTTCGTTTTTATTGCTACCCACTGTGGAAGGCATTAGGTTTTATTAGTTTCCAAAAGGACACATCAATATTTATTTAAAAGAGATTCACTTTTGTCAAACATGTCTTTGGAAGAGATTCCAGAAACAAGGAAATTGGAGATTTTATTGTTTAGAATATCTTTTGTCAGTCATTTGTTTTATTGATATTAAATTTTAGGTTATTTTTAAAAAATATCAACAAAATAGGAAATTGTCAGGAGAATAGATAGGAAAGTGTGGGATAAACAACACAGGCAATCATCATCCTGTTTGAAAGTTAGTGGAGACACGGATTATTACTGTTGTTAGAGTAAACAGTATTTTTTCTTTTAACGGATAATAAAACTTGAAAAATACAACTTAATATACCACTAGAATTTCCTTTAGGGCAATTGTTTGGTATATCTACTTTCTCAATAATGCAGAGGTTGACCTGAGGCTCTACAGACAGGCACTTACAATTTCTACAACTTTTTTTGTGTGTGATTTTAGACAAGTAATCCCTCTAATCTTCAGTTTCCCTATCTGTGTAAAAGATGAAGTACATCTATCTGAGTTATTTCAAAGAATGAATAATAAAATCTGTTTAAAATCCTGAGGACAGGGCCTGGCATAAAATAAGCACTCAATCAATAGTAGGTCTTATGTTAACAGAAAATTACTTAATGAAAATAAATTTTTCACCCCACTCCAGGAGTGAAATATCTAAAAGGTTTAAAGTTGGGCATAAAATTGAGAACAAAGAATCTTACTAGCAAATACAAACTATGTATGACTTATTAAAAGAGGATTTCACTAAAAAAAACTTTGAGATTTCTTTGTATGTATAGAAGAAATTGTGAATCTGAAAATGTTTATAACCTAGTAAAGGAGAAAAGATATGTTCAAAAAAGCAAACAAAACAAAAGCCACTCAATATAAAACTCTCTATGACGGTATTTTCATCATATTTTGATTTATTCTTATTTCTGAGTAAGAAACATGGCAAAGTCATCTACTCTTTATCCTTATTACTGATTTTGGTCTCTTCCACATTTTTCAACACCTTGTTTCATAACGGCTCCATCTCTCAGTCCACTGATTTCTTTCTCCTCAAATCCAGAATCATGAGAGATCCCTGCTATTATTAATAAACAATAAGCCTACTTTCATATTTGAATGTTCTCTTGCCATTTTATTTAAAGATCCAAAGAAAATTTAAGTCTCTGCTTTGTTAGTCTGCCTCTTCACTGCCAGCTTTCTTAAAAGGGCATCCTACACCTGTGTCCTACAATTCTTCATTGCCGACTCAGTGTTTAGCTCTCATATTATGGTTTCTGCCATACCCACTTTCCTGAAACTGTTTGCTCAAAGGTCACCAACTGCTTCCACAAGATTCTAAAACCCAAAGGTCGTTTTTGCTTCTGATTCCATTTCAGCATTTCACATTCTTAATTCTGATTCTCTCCTTAGAGCTGTTACTTCCTTGATTTCCCCGGCAGGGCACTGTATCTTCATTTCACATTATAGCAAATAAGGCACTGACTGTGGCTTGTATATCAGGCAGCGAGCTGAGGGTATGAGAATGAACCTGGAGGACAAGGTCCTTGACTGCAGAAAAAGGAAATGGCAAACACCAAAACAGACTCATGCATGTGAAGATGCCTGATGTAATAATGGTTTGAAGGAAAGAAATACCTTATGAAAGATGATCCAAAATAAAACAGGTTTAGTTAGTGCAGAGATTGGAGGTCCTGGGTTGGTTTCCTAGGGCTACTGTAACAAAGTACCAGAGACTGGGTGACTTAACAAAAATGAATTCTCTTGGACTTCTGGAGGGTGGAAGACTATATGTCGGTAGAGCCATGTTCACCCTGAAGGATACAGAAGAATCTTTTCTTACCTCTTCTGGCTTCTCCCACTTCCTGGCATTTCTTGGAATTTTGGCTTGCAGGTGCATCACTTCAATGGCTGCCTCCACTGCTGCATGACCATCTTCTCCCTGTCTGTCTCTATATTGTCTTCTATCCTTCCCCTGTGCATGTTGGTTTCTGTTTCCAACCCCCCCCCCCACTTATAAGGACACCAATCATGTTGGACGAGGGTCCACCCTACCAGACCTCATTTTAACTTGACATCTGTAAAAAGCTATTTCCAAAAGAAGACACAGGTATAAGAAATTAGGATTCTAACATATCTTTTGGAAAACACAAGTTCAACTCACAACAGGTCCTCTAAGGATGTGAAAATTAAAAAGCAATATAAGGAGCAGCCAAAGAGATCGCAAGAGGGATGGAAATATTTATTATTGATAGAAGGAGCAGCCTAGCACAATTCTTTCAAAAACCAGTTTGTGCCCTCAGTTCTCAGATTATTGTCAGACATAAGGAGAGTGGTATTAGAAGGGATCAAAAAATTATAAAGGATCCAGATGTAAAACAATTTAGGTTTTTAGAATTCAATTTTTATTGCTACATGGAGACAGGGATGAGGACAAAAGAAGTTTTTATTGTTTTGGATGGGATATACTAGAGCCTATTTCTTTGCTGATGAGAGTGATTTGGAAAAAGAGAGGCAAATGTTACTGAAGAGAAAAGGGTCAGGGTAGACTGAGAAGGGAAGAGGGGATGAGATTCATTGAACAATGCTCCAGAAAGGAAAAGGACTATCCTTTTTCATTGTAAAGGATATAACAAAGACAATAATGGCACATGGGCACAATAACGGGCAGATTTTCTGTTTCTTGGTGGAATTAAAGGTAGCTAAGAGGTTTTTTGTTTTTTTTTAATTTTTAGCCAAACCTACTTTTCCTCTTAGATTTCAGATTTTTATATACAGCTACTTAATTATTTATTGAGACTTTATTTTTCTAGAGCATTTTAGGCTCACAGAAAAATTCAGGAACAGTACTGAGATTTCCCACCTACCCCCTCTACACACACATACATACCCCTCCCCTGCCCGGTTATCAACATCCCTTATCATAATGGTGTATTTTTTACAACTGATGAACCTACAGTGACACATCATCATCACCCAAATCTGAAGTTTACACTATGCTTCACTTTTGGTGTTGTATGTGTTATGGGTTTAGAGAAAAGTGTAATGACATGTATCCATCATTATGATATTGTACGGTTATTCTCACTGCCCTAAATATCTTGTGAGAGCTTTTATTCTTAATAATCAAGTGTGAGCAATGATCACCAGTTGAGAGCAAGTGCAGTGGCTGTTTGATGCAAGAGGGGGCATGAAACAATAGTTTCAGGGAGTGAAAAAAATTATTCTATGATCCTGCTTAATTCTTGGCATCTCTTTTGTTCATCTCCCTTTCTTCCTGTTTCCTAAGTGCAATATGCTTCTTGGTATTATATCTGCATTTCTCTTGCTTAGGAAATAACAGTTATCCCCTTGGAAAGGAAAATATTGTCCTACCATTACTTTTATGAAAAAAAAAAAACACCTCTTCCCATAGTTTATCAATTGCCTGCTTAATATCTCTATTTGATGTTCTGACTGTATTTTATTGTCACAATGTTCAAGACTGAAGTTCTTCATAAAGTCATTTTCTCCACATTTCACAATTTCTCTTAGTGGCACCCTCATTCTTTCAGTCTTGCCAAAAGTGTTTTTGATGTGTAATTCTCCCTCTTTTTCCATTTTCAGGCAGGAATCATGCCAGGCACCTCTTGTACTCATGATAGTTTTCCCCTTTATTCCTATGTTGACTATTAGTGGTACTTTACTGCTCATTTTCTTTCTAGTACATAATTGCAAAATGCTTCCTTCCATATAATATCTTGCCTCCTTTTCTCATCCCGGTAAATTGTAAGTACTGCTAACCAGTAACTGACAAATATGTGGAAATTTATTTAATTTCACAAGTAATCCAACAAATGCAAATTAAAGCAAAGGTAATAAATCGTTCTGCTTTAAAAAAGCAGCAAATAATTTTTAATCAAGCCACTGTTGAGCGTATACCTGTAATATATAAATAAGTTTATATAAAGCTATGTAAAACCTATGTGTTTTTATGTCTATATTTGTGTTTACCTAAAATGGCCTTGAGGGGAGGGGGGTAGAGGGAAATAGAAGTATCTCGACAGTTCAATTGAAAAAATGGCTGCAATTCTTTACCAAGTTTGGAGTCCATACCCTTTGAAATATAACTGTATCTCTGCACATCCAGAGTTGGAGGTAATTTCCCCTCCCTTTAGCCTGCGCTGGTCTTAAAACTTGCTTTGTGTTTATATGCCAGTCCAGGCCTCAGGAAGCATTGCACACTTCCATTCTCTCTTTTGAAATACTGTGATTGGCATGTTAACGAGCCCAGGCTAGCCTGCTGTAGCAGAAGAGACCATGGGCAACCTACCTGCAACACCCAGCCATCCGCCAGCCAATGCCCAAATGCAGAGTCAGCCCACTAACTCACAGCTGGACACACAGCAGGGAAAGCTCAACAGAGAGGAAGCAGCAGAGCTCTGCTGAGCTCATCCAAATTAACAACCCACTTGCTTGTGAGCCAAATAAATGGTTGTTATGTTCAGGCCACAAAGTTTGGGGAATCGTTTATTTCCTAAAAGTAGTTTACAGAAACAGGGATATATACCCAAGTAATAACAGTGAATATATCTGAGCAGTAGAAATACAAGTCTATGAATTTTAATATCATTTTTTTCTTTACTGTGTTTTCTAAATTGTTCCAGACACAACATGTAATTTTGTAATAAAAAAGTAATCAAAGTTGTTTGCTACCAAAATCAAACTGATCAATTTTCATCCTATATAAATATACAGTCTGGAGTCAAGCAGACTTATTTTCTTTTTTTTTTTATTTCAATAATGAGCTGTGCAAACGTAAGATTTTTCGATGACTTTATTCTTCTAATTTGACCTGTAAGCACGACTTATAAACATCTACCTCATGGGGCTGTCATAAATACTGCATAAATCATCCACTGTGTATTTGCTGTAGAGTGTATCTATAAATTTTCTGCTTCCCCTCACTAGAATTTTAAGTTTTATGAGGGATTCAACTCCCAATTCTTTCTACCTAGGACTACATTTGGGCCATCATTTAACATTTATTGAACAAACAAAGGAATGAATGAATAAATGAGGAAGAAATGATAATGAAAGTGAATTTTTCTTTGACTCAGTGTTACTGTCCTGCTAATTTAATGGTCCTTTAGTAGAGTAGAACTCACCCAACATATGTCATGACTAAAAGAACAGGACAATGTGAGACATGACAGATAATTACAAGTTCTTTGCTATTTCTCCCACTGAGAGGTGGAGCCCAGCCCTTCTTTCTTGAATTGGAGATGACCTTGGTGACTTGCTTGACCAGTAGAAGAGATCAGAAGTGGTATTCTAGGATTTGGGGGCTAAGTCATAAGCAGACTCGCAACTCCTGGTGGACCACTTTCAACACTGAAGAATCTGGATGTCAGAAGTCTGAAGGCCCTGAGACTGTGCTCCTGGAGATTCCACTAGTAAGCACTCTGATGGACAATCCCTGCTGAGCACAGGCTCCAGGCACCACTGCAGAAATACTGCATATGTAAATGACACCTCCTAGTCCCTCTTGAACTGTCCATTTGCCAGCTGAATATCAGCAAGCAAAGCCATTGACATCATTTGGAACATAAAAATCACCCAACTGAATTCTATCCAAATTTCTGACCCAGATGATAAGATAATAAAATGGCTACTATGTTTAGCCTCAGAGTTTCCAAGTAATTTGTTATATAGCAACAGATACCAGGAGCAGGTGAAAAAATATTTCCAAAAATAATAACTGGCCCAAATTCTATGTGGTAATTAAAAAATATAAAAACACATCTTGTTTAAACCACCAAAAAAACCTGAAATCATTTTGGAACAGGTAATTCTACTTTCCAAAAGGACCGTATGCTATCCAAGCAAGGACATTAATTTTGAATTTCTAATTTATGGTTCCTAACTTTAGGAGTACCATAGCCATTCAAAGGGCATGAGTTGGTCACAGAGTGATAAGCAATGCTGACAGGTGAGAAGTCTTACAGAGCACAGTGTAGTCCATATGGAACCGTCAGCTTGCAGGGCATTTAGAAGGCTTACTGGAAGGACACAGGGGTTAATCAATATTTTAGCAGGGCCTGGAAGTTTTAATCACTAAATAGGATAACAAAACCTAATCCTGAATTGAGCCTATTCCCATGTTGTTTCTGCCCATCACAGTCCAGATTCAGAAACTGCAGCTGAATATAATCACTGAATTAAGCCAATAGTTTCTTATCTGCTACTTGAGAAAGAGATATGGAGAAAAACACATTTCAAGTTTCTGGATCATGAATTAACAAATATATTCATTCAGAAAGGTTACTGCAAAGCATAAGAGACAGATTTATAATTGGCTAAATAAACAAGTGCACAAACAAATTGACTAGCAAAGGCCAATATAAACTAGCTATGAGCTGCAGAGTTGACAGAAAATGCTATTGCTCTTTTTCCCTTGAAAATATGTCAGTTCAAGGTTTAGGCTGCTATGACTCAATTATCTACTCATCTAATGCGCCTGACCCTTCTTCATTTCAAACCAAGTCTGCCATACATGTTCTAGTTCTCAGACACCAAACTCAAAGTCACTCCTAATCTTTCCTCCTTATTAGTGCTTCAGGCTAGAAATAAAAGAGACATACAAATACATAAAATTGAAGCAAAGATCTTCATGACACAAACACACAGGGGAAAACTGGTCTGGGAACAAAGCTACGTAATAAAATGGTGGCACATATAGTTGTTTTTTTTTTTTTTTTTTAACAGAGTTGAACAGACTCTCCCTACAGCTGATATCATCTTTTTCTATATCTTTTTTTTTTCCTTTTAGGACATAAAAGGGCACATATTTTATGATTGGTGCAAGATATTTTTAATCTCTGTGTCAAAATGGCACTGAGGTTAAAGCTAGCTAGACAATGAGGAAATGACTATTTAAAAAAGAATGAAAGTTTTCAATGTTTTCTAAGTAGTACAGTGGACCTAGGTGGTTATTTGAAAGAAAATTGGTCAAAATATTTTATTTAAAACGTGGAAAATATCCCAAATGTAAATAACAAATACTATATAACATATCTTTAGAAATGCACATGACTTCCCACATTTCAGGGATGCTTGGGTTGAATTTTAAAAAGCCTGGAAAAATTTTTTTAAAAGCCTGGAAACTGATAGAGAGTTTTAGAGCTTTAATTTACTGTCATAGCAGAGTCATATTTTAGAAATCATGGCAGAGTCCACTGAGACAATGCCTTTAAATTTCCTTTCTTTTCATTACTATTGAAAGTAAATATATTCTTAGGCATATTATTATATAACTATAACCTAAATCAAGTTAAGACATTAATCTAACATTTAAAAAATCTGAGGTTTTATGATATCATATGGTATTTGTCTTTGTCTTTCTGACTTATTTCATCAGTATGAGAAATCTAATATACAGCACAAATGAACCTTTCCACAGAAAAGAAACTCATGGACTTGGAGAATAGACTTGTGGCTGCCCTGGGGGAGAGGGAGGGAGTGGGAGGGATCGGGAACTTGGGGTTATCGGATATAACTTGGAATGGATTTACAATGAGATCCTGCTGAGTAGCATTGAGAACTATGTCTAGATACTTATATCGCAACAGAACAAAGGGTGGGAAAAAAATGTATACATGTAAGTGTAACTTGGTCCCCATGCTGTACAGAAGAAAAAATAAATTTTTGATAAGTGTGAAAAAAAAAATCTGAGGTTTACTTTCTCTCAAAAGTGAACTTATAATTCCTTTTATTGATTTTTATATCCTGGTTGATCTAATATTTGCATTTCTATTAATAAGACAAGTCTATATACATGATGCTACTATTACTACTGAAAATTAAATAAACTCTTGCTTTTCTTTTTTTTTTGTCTTTTGTCTTTTTTGTCTTTTGTTGTTGTTGTTGCTATTTCTTGGGCCGCTCCCGCGGCATATGGAGGTTCCCAGGCCAGGGGTTGAATCGGAGCTGTAGCCACCGGCCTACGCCAGAGCCACAGCAACGCGGAATCCGAGCCGCGTCTGCAACCTACACCACAGCTCACAGCAACGCCGGATCGTTAACCCACTGAGCAAGGGCAGGGACCGAACCCTCAACCTCATGGTTCCTAGTCGGATTCGTTAACCACTGCGCCACGACGGGAACTCCAACTCTTGCTTTTCTTAATGAGCTCTTGCTGTATGCATGGAAAACCTTTCTATATATACTCTATATACACCATCTCAAAAGTTGTTACTAAAATGGTTTTAGAGGGAAGGAAACTACTCTTATGGCTCTAAGTATTTACATGATTTGCCAGGAGCACAGTGTTATTAATCTCTTAAATCAGTATTTAGATCCAAATTTATTTCTATATTAAACATCTTTCTACTTAATGCTCTTAATTATTTCAAATACCTTAATTCATTCAGGATAAAATTCTCACCTAAGTACTTTAGAAATAACAGATATTACTCCTGTACCCATGAAGGTGATATTTCATGACTGAATCCAGGAAACAAATAAGGAAATGGTAAAAAAAAAAAAATGTAAATTGTAACAATGGCTATGAAGGAAAGGCAATATTAGATATTAAAAAGAACAAGGTGAGAGTTTCCACTGTGGGATAGTGGGTTAGGAATCTGACTGCAGGGGGTCAGGTTGCTCAGCTGGTCCCTGGCCAGCTCAGTGGGATAAAGTATCCATTGTTGCCACAGCTGCAGCTCAGATGCTCAGATTCAATCCCTGGCCTGGGAATGTCCACATGCCACAGGTATGGCCATTGAAAAAAAAAAAAAAAAAAAAGAACAAGGTGTGCTATTTCAGGTAGTATTGTCAGAGCAATCCAGGAAGGCTGACATTTCAGTATAGCCCTGAAGGAAGTGAAGTTGCTGGTCACATAGCAAGTAGGGAAGGTGCATTTCAGGCAGGAGTGTCAGGAGCAAAGACTGGAAAAGGTTGACCTGTGCCAGGAGCTAAAAGAAATGCAGTGAACGAGATATATAGGATGGAGGGGGTGGCGGAAGAGGAGGTTCACATGCTACCACATGTCATAGAATGCAGGGCCTTGGAGCAAGGCAAGATATTTTTCTTATATTGTGATATGAAAACCACTGAATGTTTTGAATTAACTGAGTTGTGGGATCTCATTTATATTTTAAAAGTATTTCATTTGCTCTGTATAGTGAGCAGATTGGTGAAGGGTGAAAGCAAACTCAGGAAGACCACTTAGGAAACTACTGTGAGGAGGCACAGAGGAAATGATAGTGGCTAAATAAAATGGTTGAAGTGAATGTAGAGAAAACATTGACTCAAGCAACTGGAGAGAGTGCTAACAGAACCTGCTGTTAGATTTGAGAGAAGGAAGAGGGGTAACGAAAGGAGGCTCCAAAAGTCAAAGCCAACGTTTCACCTTGAGAAAATGGATGTTGGTACCATTTAATTAGAAGGAGAAGATTCAAAAACTACTGATTTGGTGTGAATAAAGAATTCTCTTTGGATTTTTTTAAGTGTCAGACTCTTTGGTCAGTGACAATGAAATAAATCAGTAGGATACATGTGTCTGGAGCACCAAGAAAGATCTCTTTACCTAACAGGATAAAGTCAGAATCAGCAAAGCCGATTTCAGTTCAACAAATTCTCACTGAAAATTCTCTTTACACAAGGTATTCTGACATAAATTTGCTTTGAAGAAGATTACCATTGTGTGTGTGTATGTTTGTTTGAGGGGGATAGATGTTATCTTTGACACTAAAAAAAGGGAAAACATATTCTGTGGGGTGGTTAATTCTTAGGGACATTGGCAATAATGGAAAAATTCACTAAGGATGTGCATTCGTTCTGAATTTTGAAAAATGAATATTTAATTTAGAGGGAAGGTATAGATTAACAAGAGGAATAGGAACATTCCACCTAGCAGGAGCAATGTCAAGGAATAAATAACTTCCAGACACTTCTATATGTCAGTAACTAAGCCAGGTACTGTTTTTACATTTGTGGACAAAAGTGAACCTGGTCCCTGTTCTCAAGGAACATAAGGGACACAGACTGGCATTCACCAACTTATGAGAAGTATAATCACTCATAAAAACAAAAAACAAAAAGGAAAGAAAAAGGGGAGAAAAAAAAGAGGAGATACTGTTGTGGCTCAGTGGTAGCAGTAACTAACCCAACTAGTGTCCATGAGGATGAGGGTTCAATCCTTGGCCTCACTCAGTGGGCTAAGTATCCAGTATTGCCATGAGCTGTGGTGTAGGTTGCAGACATATATTGGATCCCGTGTTGCTGCGGCTGTGGCGTGAGCCAGCAGCTGCAAGTCTGAGCTGCAGATCTGATTCGACCCCTGGCCTGGGAACCTCCATATGCCACAGGTGCCCTAAAAAGGCGAGAGAAAGAAAGAAAGACAAACAGACATCAGAAGTAATACATGAGTGTAATATAAGAAGAACTAAGGCAATGTGAAGCTTGGGTATTACATCTCTGAGAAAAGAGAAGTTTGAGCTGAAAACTGTAGAATAACTACATGTTAGCTATACACACACACACAAATAATATCAGATTATAACCTTGGTTAGAATTGGGAGACTGAATGGGAAGGAAGGAGGGTGAACATGGGGATACAGGCCACAGACAACAGAAGTGTTTCAGATAGAAGATCATGATGTACTAGAACGGAGGACTTGATGACTTGAAGGTTGTATCAGAAACTGGAAGATGCTTAGGAGTTAGAACTAATGAGACAACGATTGACTGACAGTGGGAGGTGTGGAGGATGGAAAACTCAGGGTGACCTCAGCTTTCTGACTAGAGTAACTCAATAGATGATGATGCCATTTATTAAAATAATATGGACATTCAGGAAGGAGGGCATACGTAGGAGGAAGTAGGAAAGATGATGATTTCAGTTTGGGGCATTATACATCGTAATGCTTTGGTGGTCATTAGGTAAACTGTGATGATCTATGAACTAAAGGGAAGATTCTCTAAAGCTGAGGATCACTTCTAAATTGTTCATCCCTAGTTATGTTCCTATGTGACGTCCCTAGTGCCTATTATACCACTTGACATCTAGTAGGCTATCAAAATTGTTTTATTAATTCTGAGTGAACTGCTGTAAATTATTTTAGGAAGCATTTGGTTTCAAATACCTACTGTGCAAAAAACAATGATAAAAACACTTCCAATTTAAAACATTCTTCAAATGAAAGTTTTCGGTGTAAACATAAAAGTTCTGCAGGGCAAGTGTCCTTTTCAAAATAAAAATTATGACTAAACTACCAAGGCGACTAAGCCACATTATTGTCTATGGCACTTATTTCAAAGAATATTCCATGGATCACAACATCTGATAAAATGAGTGGTGTCCTGAGAAAAATGATTTTCCATGTGCCTTTCATAGAGATTCATGAAGAACAGTAACATGTAATAGGTTCTACGAAATCCTGTAGTATAAAAACCGGCTTAACATTGTTTTTTTCCTGTACTAATTTAAACACCAGATCCTTGTTGCCTTTCTTATACCAAAGAAACTTGTGATATTGTTTCTGCAAAGCATCAGTTTATAATTCACTGGTCTATAACATTGCTCTATGTAAGTCTCACCTAAATCTGCTGCAGGGTTTAAAAAAAAAGGGTTTGAAAAGTAACTTCCATATCTCAGATTCATTGATATCATTAAATTCAAATTTACACGTTGGGTGAATATTGTAGGTGGTGAGATTTTGAAAGGAAAACTATAAATATTATCTAAGATAAATTATAAATACTTTCTTCCTTTGCATACTTTAAAAGATCATACCCTAAATCTTCTTTTGGGGATGAACGAACAAAAGTGTGTGTTTTTCCCTGAATACCACATTCCAAATATTGCTTGTTGTAGGGCAGATCTTTCACAACAGGGGGCTTTCAAAACTCAAAGTCATACCTTTAGATATAGCACAACAAAGTAGAAATGTGCCAAATTACCCAGAAACAATTTGGATAGCTGGCAAACAGGGCTGCCTGCTGCTTTGTGAACAGTGTAGGTAATTTGCCACTCAACTCTCCTCTATTTGCCTCAATAAATTGTAGGGTACTTAGAACCCGACTATCTGTTATCCATCTGTCTATATTTCTTTGCTCTGTCAGTGTCTGACAGTAGAAAGGCTTCATCTTGTCTGTCTCTCTCTTACAGCTGGCAGGGAAGATATAAAAGAAATCGTCTGACTTTGGAGGTTGAGGGGGAGGGCACTTACAATTAGTATGTAGAATAGAACTTTGCCTTAGTTTGCCAGGAGAAAAAGGTGATAAGCCCAAAAATAAAAATAGAAAGGAACATTAAGAAGAAATTTGAAATAAATTACTCTACCGTCTTACCAGATGACCCAGCAGGGTGATCAAGCCTTGTATTTTCTAATCAACTTATTCATAAACAAGATATGCACAAAATGTCATTGGCAGCTATTTAGGCCAAACACACCAACATTGCTCACCACACTACTTCAGCACTTGTCTTCCATTTAATTGGGACTGAATTCTTTCAGTGTGTATAAATATGGACAGAAAGAATTAAGTCCATTTATTCTTAAAAAGACAGGTACCCAAAATATAGCTTGTATTTGTTCGTTTTCTCCAGGTGAATAAATTCCACAGTCAAATCTGAGTGTTTATCTGATCCAACTTAACTTACTTTTTACCATCTCATTCCAAAAGAAAAAAGTAACCCCTATGTAATAAAAGATCACTTCCATAATTTTTTTGGTCAAATATGTAAGCCGTTTGAGAACTATAGCCGGAAGTAAACATAAGAGGCAGGAACTAGTGAGAATAGCTAGGTATATACTCTAGGAGTAACACAGAAATTTGTGGTTAGAATTATTTGTGCTTTTTTTTTTTTTGAAAAGATTTAGAAACTATGGCAAAAACTAGAATGATGCAATGACAGGGATATAAAGCATTGAGAATAAAGGTTTTTAAATGAAAGGAACTGGGTTCAAATTAATTCTAGCTTTGCCCTTAATTGCTGTGCAATTTTATATGAGGCATTTAAGTTTTCTACTCATGATTGATATTTTACAAAAATGGAAATAATTTCAATATATTATTGAGAGGCTGCAAAAATTAGGAGTAACAACTGCCGGTTTCATTTTTATTAAATTTTGAATAGGTGTTGAATGATAGATACTTATTCATATTTGGAAACAAGCAACTAGGTTAAATATATATTTTATACATACAAACATATGTGCATACATACATATAAGTACACATTAAGAACAGACATACAAAAAGAAAAGTATATTTGTCTTTCACATGATATAGAGTTCTAAGGAATCTAAAACCTTCCCCCTGGTGGATCCATTTTTCAGATCTCGAAGACAGTTTTTTTCTCATCCTTTGCCACAAAGCTCAATATTTCTCATTCAAAGTTTTAAATCAATATAAAAATGTATCATTCTGTGCACTAGCACCTTATGCCTCACTCTAGTGGAAAACGGTATCATATGCTACTACAATTTTAGCTACTACAATTTTTACTATTCTATGAGCAACTTGCAGGCAATAAAGACAATCTTATTGGAATTCCAGTTGTGGCTCAGTAGGTTAAGAACCCGACTAGTATCCAAGAGGATCCAGGTTTGATCTGAACCTTGGCCTTGCTCAGTGGGTGAAGGATCCTGAATTGCTGCAAGCTGCAATGTAAATCGAGGATATGGCTGGGATCAGGTGTTGCTGTGGCTGTGATGCAGGCAGGCAGCTATGGCTCCCATTTGACCTCTAGCCTAGGAACTTCCATATGCTGCAGGTATGACCCTAAAAAGGCCAAAAAAAAAAAAAGGGAAAAGAAAAGATAGTCTTATATATCCTCTACTCTTGCATCTGGCTGAGTCCCTGGAACATAGTAGCCATTCACAAATATGTTTGCTATATAACAGTGCAAATTGCCCAACATCCAGAAGTTTTATACACTATCTACTTAAAATATGAAACATCTCACCATCCTTTCCATATTAATACTGAGGGGAGGAGTGGTGGTGGTGACAAAGATGGACTTGAATGGAGAGAGAAAAAAAAAATTGAAGCTCTTTGTTGACTTCCAGAATTTACCAATCAGGGAATTTGCTAGTAATAGAAAAATTTAAAGAATGTATTACACAAAAGTCACTTTGGAGGAGCAGCAGATGTCACACAGGGCTCATGGTTTTTATTACTTTCAGAATACAATAATAAAATCAATGTAGTTCAAAGACAGGTATTAAGAACTATAGACAAAGAAGAAAAAAAATTCTTGCTGAGCACAATTTCCACATTTGAGCATATGTACTACATCTGATTTTTCTACTGCAGAGGTGAAAACAAAAAATAAACAAAAAAGAGAATTTTCTATGCCTAGAAAGCATGCTGATGAGCGAAAACATGTTTTCTTAGCCCTAATTTCTGAGATGAATCAGTTATGGAGGTATTTTATGATGGATCTGGGGTAATAAAAACACCCAAGTTTCAAGTAAATATAGACTTGTTTTGCACAAAATTGTTTCTTTTAGAGAATGTAGGTATAAACAAAAACACTAGGGCCAAGTCAGGTAACAGCAGTTCCAAGGATCTGAGAGTCATGGTTTGGAAATATAGCCTTCTTGTAATCTTATTACAGATATATGGTGTAGAAAGTCTTTCAACCATCTTTCTCAAGCTGAGGTCTCTATAATAGGTTGCTCTTTGTTTCATGAGGAAAAAAAAAAAAGACTTAATGGTCAAATAATCTTTAGACAAAACACATTATAAAGTCTCTTCTACATGCTAATTATCTCAATCAAGATTGAGACTAGAACCATAAATACATCAAATTACAGCTAAAGATAAGACACTAAAACTTAGGAGAATTAGTGTTGATTTTATTCATTTAGATATACTAATTTTATACTTTTCTATATATTATTCCATTTAATCCTCACAGCAATTTAGGAAGATGAAACTAAGATTCAAAGAATTTTGTACCTTGTACATCATTTCCAACTGAAATATGCTTAAAATAAAATAAAGATATACTCTACTATAATGTTCTTCACCGTTACACAATGTAGTCCTATTTTCTTCTACGAGTTTTACATAGTAGGTCCAGAGGCAAGCAAACACTAATCTTAGGCATTGTATGATTTGTTTAACTGAGGTTCAGCCATCCTACCTTTGCTTGAAGCTTTCTTTTAATTTATATTAGCAAGATTCACTCACCTTTACCTTTCCCAATACCATTTTGCTCCTGAATCCTCCTGGTGGATTTAAAAAAATTTCGATATTGTGTTTTTCAATACAAAAATTTCTTTTTTTTTGCAACTGATAGACATTTTATTTACATATATATACTATATTTTTTCTCATACTATCTTCCATCATGTTATATCCCAAGAGATTGGATAGAGTTCCCTGTACTGTACAGTAGGACCTCATGGCTTATTCATTCTTCATGTAGTAGTTTGCATCTATCCACTCTAAACCTCCATCCATCCCACTTCCTCCCCCTTCCCTAAGCAACCGCAGTTCTGTTCTCTATGCTCGTGAGGCTGCTTCTCTTTTGCCTATAGTTTAATTTGTGCCGTATTTTAGATTCCACATATAGGTGATATGGTATTTTAAAAAATAAATTTTAGTTTTTGGCTGAGAATTTCAATTATTTCAATGGTTTCAAGAGTGGTTACTTTTGCCTCATGAAGCATAATCACAAAGGCTCTTTAGCGTTATTTTCTGATAATCCCAACCTATGGGTCATTTCAGATTGGCATCTGTTTATTATCTTTTCCCTTGAGAATTTTTTCTGGTCGTTTGTGATTTGGGATTGTATTATGAACATTTTGAATGTTATGATTTGAGACTCTTGGTTCTATTAAATTTATATCAAGAATATTGATTTATCTGTTTGTATATTCATTTTACCAGGAAATTACTTAGTTAGGTCCAGACTGTAAGGTCTGCTTTGCTTTCTATAGAAGGTAGCTTAAGTGTTTGTTTAGATTGCAAAGCTCTAGGTGTGTTTGTTTGTATCTGCTCATCATATGAGCCTCTCATGAGGTGGTCTGAGAGTTTGTGCAGAGTTTTATATAGTTCTTCTCTTCTTGAAGCCTTTTCTTAGGCTGCATTCTGCCCAACCCCAGCTTGGGGGTGATTTTGGAACTTGGGTTGGTTTATACACAAAATTAGGGATCTCTTACTCTGGCTCTCTCTCGTCTTGTGGATTTATCCCTCAGTCTCTAGCTTCCAGAGTCTCAGTTTGAGAATTCATCTGGCCAACATAGAGAGTTCTTTCAGAGCTTTAGCCTTCTGTACTTTTGCACAGATCTGGACTAGAAGCAGAGTAGTGAGGCAAGGGTGAGAGAGAAAAGTAATATGGATCCCTCTCCCTCATATGCTGGGGACTCTTTTCCTTGTTTCTCTCTCTGAAGGCAGAAGTATTCTCTTGAGTCCTATGCACATACACCTGCTGCACTGATAGAATCCAACTGTATCAATGGGCTGATCTTGAGTCAGTGCTGGGAGAGGAAAAAAAAAACAAAAGAAGTAAGGACTTCTATAACCTACAGATCACCAAGGTTTTTTCCCCTAACCTGGTCCTCTGCCCAGTTTTGCTGACCATGATCATCACAAAGTTCCTGGTCTGACTTGCCCTCAACACCAAACCAGGAAATAAAATAAAACCACAGGGAACTCATCATCACTGTTATTCAACTACTGACTCTTCTGAGTGCTATTATTTATTTTTCAGAATATTTATTCATTTATTGTTTGTATTTTACCCAGAGTGTTTAGTTATAAACAATGGGAGAATTAAATTACATTGGGCTTTTTTCATTCTGGTGAGAAAGAGAAGTCAGTCCAAGGGTTTTAAAGATCCAAATTTTGTACCAGAAAGCATGGTAATAATGAGTTGAATCTATGACCTAGGTAAGTTTATGTGCAAATATGTGTAATAAACTAGCAGGGCTTATGGGAAGACAGTGGATCTTATACATGTAGACTATTGCATGAATTCCACTTTGAGTCTTTACCAAACATCTCTCAGGGCAGTTATCTCTTCTGTACCATGAGATGAACCCTATCTCACAGAGTATTAGTGAGTAATAAATTGTTGAATGTTTAAATGTAATACATCACTTAATAAAATATTTCACATAAAGCATGTGCTTAATAATTATAACTATGTTATGGTATTAACTATTGTATTCAAAGTTCTTCAGAGAAACAGTATAGTAAAGACAGATAGATAGATAGACAGACAGACAAGATAGATTTAGCTCATGTGATTACAGAGGCTAAGAAACCCCATGATCTACCTTTGCAAATTGGAGACCCAGTAGAGTAAGTGCAAGAGTTTATGGGTCAAAGGCCTGAGGCCCAGGGGAATTGATGGTATGAATCACAGTCCAAATGCGGGAGAAGACCTATGTAGAAGGTCTTCTGCTCACACGAGCAGAAAAAAATGATTTCCACTTCTTTTGCCTTTTGTTCTATTCCGGCCCTGAATAATTGGATATGTCTATTCTCCTTGTGGAGGGGTCCATCAATTTAAATCCTGCTCTTTTTGCAAAAACACTCAGACATCACCAAGAATAATGTTTAGCCAAATATTTGGGCACCCTGCAACCTAGTCAAATTAACACATAAAATTAATCATCACAATTTCTATGAAATAGTTAATCTTAGAAAATCATACCCTAATGTGCTCATCAAGATACAAAGATCAGGAGATCCCTCTCTGGCACAATGGGATTGACAGCCTCTCTCAGTGCTAGGATGCAGGTTCAATTCCCAACCCAGCAGTGTGGGTTAAAGGATCCAGGGTTGCCACAGTTGCGGTGTAGGTCACAACTTTGCCATGGATCTGATACCTGGCCCAGGAAATTCATATGCCATGGGCAGACAAAAAAAAAAAAAAAAAAGGTGAACAGTTAGGAAAATAACTACCTCATCTTTCTAATAGTGTTATTTGGCATAATCTCATATTAGTGATATATATGAGTGGCCATGCAGGTGTTGTATTAATCTCTTTAAACAAAATCTTATTTATTTGTCACACCCATGGCAAAGTTCCCAGCCAGGGATTAACCTGCACCACAGTCATGGTCTGCACCATAGCTATAGCAATGCCAGGTTCTTAACCTGCTGCACCACAAGGGAACTTCCAATATTATTTTATTTTATTTTATTTTATTTTATTAGGCTTCCTTTGACTATTTTTTTTTAATTTTATTTTCCCCTGTACAGCAGGGGATCAAATTATCCTTACATGTATACATTACAATTACATTTTTTTTCCCCACCCTTTGTTCTGTTGCAACATGAGTATCTAGACAAAATTCTCAATGCTACTCAGCAGGATCTCCTTGTAAATCTATTCTAAGTTGTGTCTGATAAGCCCAAGCTCCAGATCCCTCCCACTCTCTCCCTCTCCCATAAGGCAGGCACAAGTCTTTTCTCCAAGTCCATGATTTTCTTTTCTGAGGAGATGTTCATTTAAATTTAATTCTCCACAACATTTTTTCCAGCCTAAGAATCATTACCATCCATTTCACAGGCCAGACATAGAATGTTATAGGAGTAAAGATTCTTTGAATAACTTGCCCAAGGTCAGCCTAGTAAGTAGAAAAGCTGTCTCTGAGTTCACAGTCTAAAAAAGATCATTACCTCTTTCGCCTGTATTTGTTTCACCATAACTGATGTTTAAATGACCTGGTATAATACTATTGAACAGTTTTAGCTGCTGCTGAGGAAACTTCTAGAATTGAAATGTAGGAATATTGCCAATAATATATGAAGTATGATTTAGGCTCTCAGAGATTGCACATGATATTTTAAGTGTCCTTGATTTTTAGCTAATTGTGCAAAGTCATCTTAGGTTGATTTTTTTTACATCTAATCCAACTATTTCAACAAAAGTCAGTATGTAAGACTACTGTTAACAGAATGGAGTATATAGCAAATGGATTTTAATAGACAATTGAAAAATGAATAATTATACAAGTTTCAGTTTTGCTAGAGCCTACCATTGTATCAAATGCATGAATATGAATATGCCAAGGAAAAAGATGCAGTATTTCCATATTAAATAACAATTTATCTTAAAAGAAGCTAAAGAAAATATTCAACAGTGAGTCAAACATAAAATAACTCAACAAAGAGAATATCTAAACTATTGAAAGGCAGAAAGCCATTAAGATGTTATTAGTTTTAGTCAAACAAACCCACTATACATCAATACATTATTTATTCTCAATGATTAAAACCCCCTGTAATATAATAAAGTCAGATCAAGTGGCAGACACTTATGTATTCACCTATACCTGAAAAGAGGTTTTCCTGTTTTGGGAGGAGAGCTTATTTTCTCCTATTGAAGTATATGATCAAACACTTTTCTCTAGGCAAGAAATTAAGACCATCTTTATGATGACAGATTCTTCTACAGCAAACACACAGAAGTTCTTCCTGATGCTTAAAGCCCCATGCAGAGTATCTGCATATCATTGTTATTCAGAAAACCTTAACTCTGTTACCAGATGAGGCAAAAGCCTCTGTCATTGTTATTGGTGCAGGTTGGAGATTAAAATGCCAATTTTCTTAGGTTGTATTTGAAAGAATACTCCACAGACTGAAGAAACATGTGCGATTGCCCAATTAACTGATCCTGGACAACCTCCTCACCTCCATCAGTCTCAGTTTTCTCTTCTATAAAATGGGAAAAAGAAGATAAGAGAGAGGGATGACAGAATCTTGAAGCATTTGGATTCTAAGGCCCCATCTAAAAAGGACACTGTCTCCTCTAGGAATGTTGCTCATTAGTTTCAATATGTAATGGATATATGAGATTGTCTAATGATTTTTTAAAATAAAGGTAAAACTCAACTAGTTTCATTTAAGAGTTTAGCATCAAAATGACATAGATACACTCTAACTGCCTTTAGAATCATTTTTCATTCCAAGACAGTGACCCTAGCCATGTTCTAACGTGCATTTCATTCTCCCCATGTTTCTTTTCAGCAGTTAATGAGTAGGTTGGCAATTTAAAAAAAGGCAAAAGAAATAGAAAACAGTATTGACTAGACCCAGCTTGACTGGATCATTTATTTTGCCTGAAACTTTTTTTTTTTGTCTTTTTGTTTTCTAGGGCTTCACTGGCAGCATATGGAGGTTCTCAGGCTAGGGGTCAAATCAAAGCTGTAGACGCTGGCCTACGCCACAGCAATGCAGGATCTGAGCCAGGTCTGTGACCTACACCACAGGTCACAGCAACATCAGATTCTTAACCCATTGAGTGAGGCCAGGGACTGAACCCGCATCCTCATGGATGCTAGTCAGGTTTGTTAATAACCACTGAGCCATGATGGGAACTCCTGCCCAAAACTGTTAACACTGGAGCAGCAGAGCCTACAGACACCACCAGTATTGTTTCCATTAGATTTGGAGACTGTTAACTGACCCTCAACCCATCAGAAATTCTCCACTCACACTCTGATGCAGACAGCAGAGATGCTACATAATCAGGGGAAAAAATATAACTAACCCCCTCACAAGTTCTATTTGTCAGTTTATTTTGGAGTTCCACTTTCCTTTAGAACACAGATCTGTAGCTATTTCACAAAAACTTAACTTTTACTTTTCAAATAAGATATGTAAAGGCAGTCAACATTTTCAGAAATTCAGTTATTTTTATGTAAAAAATCCAAACAATATTAAAAAAGAATAATGCTATAAAGCAAAGGAGATGAAGGGGTACTGATTAATCTGTGTTCCCTTTGATGTATTAATAATGAATATGACAGGCATCAGGTGAGGTGCTGGAGATGCAGACGTTCAAGACAGTTTCTATCTTTGAGGTGCTCACAAATTAGAAGGAGATGCCGAGAAGTAAGCAGGCATGTGTGATTCGCATGATGCAGGGGTATAGTGCTGCCGTGGAAAGATGCGGAGTACACAATGGGAGAACAAAGAAGGGGAATTCAGTACAGAAGGAAGTGATCAGAAAGGACTTCACATTAATGGCTTATTCTTACCAAGTTTGGAGGAGGAAGAGGAACTAAAAGGGCAAAAAATAGGTTGTTCCAGGTAGCACGGGCAATTTAGGAAAGCAGAGTTGTGAGCCAGCAGGGTGGACTCAGAGAACTGCAGTTAATTCAGTAATCCTCAAGGGTAATGTGTGAAGGAAGCATGGTAACAACTGAGATTGGAGACTTAGGTACAGGTCACGCCAAGTTAAGAATGAAAATGGCTCATTTCGGAAAAACATGATGGAGGGAAGCCTGCTAAAGTAGTAGGGATAGAGGAAATGTGTTCATTTATTCAACAGCCAACTTCTCTTCTATGTGTTAGGGCACAAGAGTCAACAAGAATCAAAAATTAATGCCTCCTTGAGTCTATACACTAGTGTGTTCTTGTGTGTAATAAGCCAAAATTATTCAATTTTTGTTTGTCAGTAGGCCTGATGATCCAACTTAAGTTTGACTGAAAATTCCCTGATGAGAGCTATAACTTTTGTTAACTGCTTGAATTTTAGAATTAGGTTGCTGGATGTTGAGCTAAATTTGGATTCATTTAGGGGTTGAGGTAACTAGCTGCATAGGGATTGGGGAAAAATAAATAGAAAAAGGCTACTCCAGTAGGAGACAGTAGTTGATTCAAGGAACCAGAAAATCAGATGATGATAATGATAAAATAACTGGTCTGAGAATAAGAAAATGAGAGGATTGTGTAGACTCAAAATAGTAGTTAAAAATGGATCTATTAAAGCCTAAGATTTTATAGAAGTTGTTTTTTCAAATTGTAAAGGAATAATCTCAGTCCCATGTCTAGGGACACTTTGAAAAATGCATAATTCATATTACAGATACAGAAGTAACACTAAAACCAAACCAAAATATATATATAAGTACACAAATAAAATATGTAACACAGATAAATTCTATATATGAACATTCATATAAAACTCAAAATACTGTGAAATTAATTTTACTATAATAATTTCATCCTTATTAAGTAGATATAATAAGAATTCAGTGAGTTTCAATATTAGAAAATCTCCCTCATATTGGTAAGCCAAATTAGCTAACCTGATAAATATAATTATCCCGAGTCAATGTACATTACATTATGGGTAAAACTAGAGTACTCATCATAACAATTTGGAGGTAGAAAGCCAAGAGAGCCCACTATTTTTTCAATACATTAAACATTAGAATTTCTAGCTAGGTAATAAGATGCAAAAAATAAGACATATGATAAAATATTATCATTTTCAATGAATCAGATCATCCATGAAGAAAAAATTCAAAAAATTTTAAATAGATTTCATCAACCTTGATGGATTGGTGTCCTTATGCTAAAGTCATTTGATACAAATTTGTCATCTGGTTATCCATTCTAAATAATCAATCTTAGATGTGGCCATGTGCTATAGGCAAGCATGTGTCTTATAGCACTATCGAATGAAAATTAAAAACAATCTGGACACTGAACAATAGGAAAAAGATATAGCTATCAAAATATTTTTAAGTTCAATGTAATAACACAAAGGAATAACAAAGATGCTGGGAAAATTATCAATAGACAAAAGTACATGCATGTCATGGTCCCAATTTTGTATTTGACGTATGATATACAGGGGAAAAATCAGGACTAAACATTCCAAAAAGCAAACTGATAAGTTTTGTTTGATTTTAAATGATTTATTTGATTTTAAATTATTTCTATACTTTTTCAACATTCTATGACAAGGAAAAAACAGTAAGTTGCTCATGACAAAGAAGTAGGTCAAATTAAAGATGTTTCAACCTTAAGTTCTTACTCTTTATGGCTCTTCTAGGTTGAGAGTATGCTTCCTTACCTGTTTTGTACCACCCATGCCTAACACAGTGCCTCAAAAGCAAATGGATAATAAGTTCTGTTTGTTTGGGGTGGGGGTAAACCTACTGCATGTGGAAGTTCCTGGGCCAGGGACTGAATCCATGCTACACCTGTAACCAGAGCCATAGCAGTGACAACGCCAGATCCTTAACCCACAGTGCCATGAGGGAACTCTAAAGCATGAATATTATAAATCTTTACTGAATTGAATTATCAAGGCATGAAGTATTTCCAACTAAATCTCCCCAAACAATTCTGCCCAAATTAATTAAAACTTGAACTTTTTTAGTAGTAGTTCATGGTATTAGGAACTCAAGCACACCAAACTAAAAATTGTATATGTTATCAATGTTTGATATATAACAATGTTTAATATATAATCAAAATATGTTTTATAACCATATATACATTGATTTAAATGAGATAAAAGTTCAGATGGAGATTTTAATGAGATTGTAGAAGTCACTCTTCCATTTATTTATTCATTTATGTATTTATTTATTTTTGTCTTTTTAGGGCATGTGGAAATTCCAAGGCTAGGGGTTGAATTGGAGCTAGAGCTGCTGGCCTACACCACAGCTCACAGCTCATGGCAACACCAGATCCTTAATCCCCAGAGTGAAGCCCGGGATCCAGCCTGCATCCTCATGGGTACTAGTCGGGATCATTACTGCTGAGCCAGGACGGGAACTCCCACTCTTCCATTTAATTTGCTCAGGTGCACATGAAATATCAAGTGTGACAAATACTAAGATGGATATGTATGAGAATCATACTCTTGAGCATTTCATAGTCAGACAGGGGAGAGGAAGGCAAGTGAAAAACTCAGGAAAATGTGATATGTTATACAACAAAGTAAGAAGTAAGGGCACAGTGAAAGCACAGGGAAGCATCATGGGAGCTTTGATTGGATAAAAGGGGAAAATACACTAACATACTTGGAGAGGAGGTCAGGAAATGTTTATAAATAGAAGTTCTATGAAAAAAGGAAAATAAGAAGAGAAAGGTTATCCAAGGTGGGGCGCAGAAGTGTGTCAAGATTCTCCAAAGACCCTTTCTTGCTGGGCCACATAACGCTATGGTGAGCAGAGTTCCTTCATCTGACCCACTGGCGTGGAGACTTATGAAGTTGACCTGAAATACTCAACATTTTAGCTCACATTCAGATATCCTTTCAACTCGTTTCACTTTTTATAGGACAACTGTATATTTTAGAATTTTTCTTATATTAACACACAAATGTTTAACAATAGGCACAACAGAAAATAAAACCCTACCCTGACACAAAATTGACTTGAAAATAAACAAAACTTCACAAAACTTTATAAAAAGCTCCCTTGATTTTTAATCCCTTCAGTGATCAGATTTTATTCCAGACATTAGTGTATTCAATAAATTTGCTATTTGCCTTTTTCACCCTTTTCTGTCATCAAAATCACTACATTAAAAACAAAAAAGAAAGAAAGAAAAAGAATGGTCTTGGCCAAGAATGAAAAGTAATTTTAACCACCCCCCAAAATAATCTAATCGTGCTTTATGACAAAATGCAGCATCTGTGAAACTGCTGCCATTCAGAAGAAATAGGAACTTCAGTGTCTTTTCCTTTGGATTCACATGGCTCACTATATGATATTAGCTACCAGGTAGCTCTACCTGAGAGTTTAAAATTGTATAAAAAATATATTTAACATGTCAAAATATTTACAGAAAAAGATTTACAATGGAACTTAAATGTATACGTGAAATAATTACAAACCCAGATCAGGCTGTGTAGGTATTATGACCTTCACCTCAGTAACCTCCAGTTTTGTGTGTTAACCCTCTCCAGCAGGGGCCCAATGTCTGATATAGGCCCTTTACTAAGACTTTTAAAAAATCTTGTATTATATATTGTTTGGTTTAATAATATTCTAATATCAAGATTAAGTTCATAACTCATTTCCTTATGATTTCAACTTAGGCAACACACAGGATTCCATATTCTCCAGAAGACATTATACATATCTGTTGTACATTGATATTTCTCACAAAATCTTGAAGTATTATTAATAATTTCACTTACCGTAGGTATTAATAAATATCTAAGAGTTTGGATCAAAAGTAATAACTTAGTTTCTACCCTATACTATTTTGCCACATATTAGTATTTCATGCATCATAGTGTGGCAAACAAGGTACTATTATTCAATAATTTATTTGTTAGATACTATTGTGATTTTGTTCCTGGCATGAAAGTAAGGAGTCTTTCTGCTGTGAAATGAATATTGGGCAATTCTTGCATTCGTTAAATCCAATTTGGGCATGGAGAAGTTTCCTGTAGGATTAGCCTGTGATTACTGCATCTATACTTTAAATAAGACTCAATGTTCTAAATTGAAGAGTGCTGTTAAGTAATGGTTTAAAAATTTGCTTTAAAATATAAGAAATTTTAACTCTTGCTTTTTCACAGTTGATATTTTTTTCAAGTTTAGAGAAAAAATCCAAGAAGTATATATGTGCAATATTATTATTGGCTTCAGACAAGGAATATTTGAAGTGATAAAGTCCTTTGTATTAGCAAGAGAAATGGCTCTTTCTGTTCAAGATGTACTTCATAGGCTGCATACAAGTATTTGCCGTGATTCTGTTTGGCTCCCACTAAAATACAGTTGTCTTAGTGAGGGCTGCTATAACAAAAATACCATAGACTAGGTTAAATAATTAACATTTCTTTCTCATAGTTCTTAATTCTGGGAACTCTAAGACGGAGGTGTCTGAGATTTGGTGTATGGAGAAAGTCCTTTTCCTGGTTCACAGATAGCAGTCTTCACTCCGTCCTCCCATGGAAGAGAGACAGAGCTCTATACTCTACATCCGTTTATAAGGGCACCAGTTTTATCATGGCAGCTCTATCTCCAATGTCTCATTCAAACCCAGTTACCTCCCAAAAGCCCCGCCCCAAAAAACCACCGCATTGGGACTAGCCTTCAACATATGTATCTAGAGGGACATAAATATTCAAATCCATAGCAGGAGTGGAGTCCCAGCTTAAATCTCAGTTAAACTACATTATGATTCCACTATGTCTTTTACTCCACAAAATCCAAGTCTTTAGCTTTAAGAAAATTGGCTGTAAATGGTTAGATATAATGGGGTTAAACATGTAGTAAGGAGAACACTTTAAAATTCATTACACACCTCACATTCACTTCTAGAAATATGACAGTTATCTTAAAAGAGTAATTATTTTTTTTTATTTTTTATTTTCTGCCACACTTGCAGAAGTTCCTGGACCAGGGATTGAACCTGTGCCACAGCAGTAACCAGAGCCACGGCAGTGACCATGATGGATCCTTAATCCACTGAACCACCAGGGAAGTCCAAAGAATAATGGTTTAAATGTGTATAGCCTTCTGTGCATATAGTTCTTTTTATTCCTTCTTTTAGTCTAGTTTAGCCATTCTCAAACTTCATTGTGCTTAAGAATCATGATATAGAATGTTAAACATAAAACAAGGTAGAATTTAGTACATTTTATGCAAAAGATAGTAAGCATTCTAGCTTTATAATCTAACTGGATAATAGAATGTTCTATGATACTTGTCTCAGGAAATAGCCTTTTCAGAAAATGATCCTAGATTCTCTAAACAAGGGTGGTTCCAAGTCTTTTTTACCAAACTGACAAGTTCAGGGAGGAAGAGAAAGAATACAGGGCTACACGTCTTAAGTTAGTTCAATACATAAATGTTTCTGGGACTCATTTGTCAGAAAAACCCTCACTTTCCTGTATCCTATTCCATTCATTCTGAGTATGTTTAGGAAAAGAGTTATCAGCACTTGTTCAGTGTATTTGATCACTTATCGAATAGTTTCATAGAAACTGAGTGGAGATAGTACAAGTGCAATTATATGAATTTATGAAGGTTTTAGGTATAGTATCCATAAATATGTGGACTTAGGTCTTTTGAAGTATCCCTTACTTCAGTTTGAAGACTGATGGTCTGGAGATTGAATGGGAAAGACACAAGCCTAAAATCAGAGAGAAGAGTTAAGAGGCGCTTAGAACACAAACGAGGGCCTGGCCTAAGGTCAGAACAGAGAGGACGGAGGGAGAGAAAGTTAAAGAGGCCAAAGAGAACAATTTGGAGAACAGGTTTGATAGAGGGAATTGAGGACGGGGAGGTGAAATAGATGATTCTATCATGACCTTGGACTGCAAATGTTGCCTAATAGACAAAACCATCCCAATATAAAGCAAATTTCTCACTCAACTTTTTGGTTCCCGTGGTCTTGAGACAATATATTCTGGCTGGGAGAACTTCTTTGAGAGAGTACAGACACATAAAAAAATTAAAGTTAAAGATGTCTTCTGATGTGGAGGAAAGAGAATGAATTCTGTGTTTGACATGGTAGATTTGAGGCTCTGCTTGGTCTTGGGCTCTGGAAGGGGAGAAGATATAAATGTTCCAGATCACAATCCATTGCCTTTGTCCTCAGGGAATCTATAACTTAAGAGCAAGAATTAAACCTACTGGAGTATAAACAAAGTTTTTTCCCCAAAAGATCACAACCAATACTACAAAGAAAAAAGATCCAAAAATTAGGTAGCACCTGGTCACTGCTTTTCTGATAACACAGTGGGTTCTTGGAAATTTAATTGTCTTATTTCCACAAAAGGCAGCAACAATAATGAAGCTGGAGGTGGGGTATCGGGGAAATATATCAGCTTGATCTCTAAATGTAATTTCTTAAATTACATTAGGTACAGATTCCACAAATACACAGAAACATGCACCTCTTCAGAATTTAGTACAGAGTGTATTTCTTGAAAATAGAATTGCAATCAATCCCTGATTATATAGCTACAGATTACACACATTGGGATTTACTATGCTGTAATAAATACTTTAATTTTTTACATTAACTGACTTGGCACATAATATCTCTTTAGCTTGACCATGATCCTGGCTGAACTGACCCACAAGTCTCTTGAGTGCCCTAGAAAACCTCTCCATAGGTGAAATATAGTATTGCCCCAGAAAAGTTTGAATTAAAAAAGTTAGATGGTTCATATACATTGGCAAAGTATTATTAACAAATTTTATTTTAAAAGTTGGAATGGATATAAGACCTTGTAGATAAGTTAATAAGATATCAAAGAAATTTAAAAGAGCGGGTAGAGTTAGATTCCTGAGCCAAGAAAAATGGCCATTCCTTGGGCTCTAAGGACAGCAATTTTCCATGTTCATAAACAACATAAAGATTTTCTTTTTCTTTTCATGGCCATAACCATGGGATACAGAAGTTTCCCGACCAGGGATTGAACTTGAGTCGCAGTGGTGGTAACACTGGTTCCTTTAACCCACTGCACTGACCCAGGATCAAACACTCACTTCTGCAGTGACCAGAGGTGCTGCAGTAGGGTTCTTAACCCACTGTGCCAAAGGGGGAACTCAAAGATTTTCTTTTTGTTGCATGTATGCACACAGGCAGGCAGAATACAACTGTTTTTTTTTTTTTTTTAAATTAATTAATTCTACAGTTGTAGAGCATTACCTGCTCAAGGCTGTTTTGAGTCCAAGGCCTGACATGCAATAAGATCTTTGTGCTGACAAGTACATCTGTCCCTTTCTTCCCCTCACCTTATATTTAGCACAGATAGGGTTTCAAATCATGTTTACACATCTTTGTTATGTGAAATAAGAAACCCAGGAGAAGATTCTTCCATGTACTTAAAGTGACAGAAAAAAAAAAAAAGAAGAATGCCAGAAGTTATTTGTCTAGGCCACATAGTAAAGTTATTTATAAAACTGCAAAAGTTGCCATCCAGGTACAAAGGTGAACAAAAATAGTGTGTTTGTAGATATGTTATAGTCTCCTCATTATATAGGCCCATTCTGAATTGGCTTTCTTATCTCCTCTTATTTTCAGTGTATGGTTCTCTTACGAGAACATGGCTCTACTCTTAACCCCTCATCTCATTCTATACTATTTAATACAACACTTATGAGGTCTTGATTCAGAAACAGTAATCCTAAAGGACATTTAAACTAGCAGAGGAAAATGGGAAGGAAGATTAAAAAAAATAATGTAAAAAATGATAGATTTGCAATTTAGAACCTTAGGGAAGAAATAGGCTGAGAGAAGCAAAATGGTATAGTTTAGCCTCCTAGTAAAATCAGTGTCATTTGGATGGAAAAAAAAAAAATGTAACCAACCAGTTTCTTAGGAAAAGATGGAGAGGAACATAGTCTGCCATAAAAGCAGTTAAGAAAGCACACGGAGGAGTTCCTGTTGTGGCATGGGAAGATGAATCTGATGAGGAAAGATGAGGTTGCGGGTTTGGTCCCTGGCCTTGCTCAGTGGGTTAAGGATCTGGCATTGCCATGAGCTGTGGTGTAGGTTGCAGACATGGTTCTGATCTGGCATGGCTTGTGGTGGGTTATCAAGTTCTTTCTCTAGGAAAGTTGCTACTGCTTTTAGGCAAGTCATGAAGGCAGCATTTTTACTGTTTTTATTTTCTGTGGAAGTCTAGTTGATTTACAATGTTGGATTATATATACATATATATACACACACACATATATTCATATTTATAATTATTTTCCATTATAGTTTATTATAAGATTGCATGTAGTTCCCTGTGCTATACAGTGGGAACGTGTTATCTATTTTACATATAGTGATGTGTATCTGCTAATCCTAGACTCCTAATTTATTCCCCCCCCCCTTCTCCTTTGGTAACAAGTTTGTTTTCTGTCTGTGAGTCTGTTGCTGTCTTACAAGTAAGTCTACTTTTAGCAATTTGTTAGATTCCATGTATATGTGGTATCATATATTTGTCTGTATATGACTTACTTCACTTAGTATGATACTTTCTAGGACCATCTATGTTGCTACAAATGGCATTACTTCATGTTTTTATGGCTGAGTAACATTCCAAACATTCCACTGTGTATACGTACCACATCTTCTTTTTCCATTCCTCTATGGACATTTAGTTTGCTTCCATGTCTTGGCTATTATAAGTTTTGCTACCATGAATATTGGAGTGCATGTATTTTTTTCAATTATTGTTGCCCACAGCATGCAGAAGTTCCTGGACCAGAGATCAAATCTGTGCCACAACAGTTACAAGAGCCACAACAGTGACAACACTTGGCTCCTAATGCCCTGAGCCACCAGGGAACTCTTGTATCTTTTCATATTATGTTTTTTGGGGGATATATGCATAGGATTGGGACTGCTGAATCAAATGGTAACACTATTTTTAATTTTTTAAGAAATTTCCATATTGTTCAACATAGTGGCTGCACTAATTTGCAATCCCACCTACAGTGTAGGAGGGTCACCTCACTTTGGTCAGAATGGCTATCACTTAAATGTCTATAAGTAATAAATGCTGGAGAGGGTAGAAAGGCAGTGTTCTGATTTGGAAATATCTCTTCCCATCTCTCTAACCTCCCTCTTTTTTTTTTTTTTTTGGTCTTTTGTCTTTGTTGTTGTTGTTGTTGTTGTTGTTGCTATTTCTTGGGCCGCTCCCTCGGCATATGGAGGTTCCCAGGCTAGGGGTTGAATCGGAGCTGTAGCCACCGGCCTACGCCAGAGCCACAGCAACGCAGGATCCGAGCCGCGTCTGCAACCTACACCACAGCTCACGGCAACGCCGGATCGTTAACCCACTGAGCAAGGGCAGGGACCGAACCTGCAACCTCATGATTCCTAGTCGGATTCGTTAACCACTGCGCCACGACGAGAACTCCTAACCTCCCTCTTAAGACATTTCGTATTTTCTCCTTTCAACTTAGAACTCTATCGGCATATGCTTTTTTTTTTCTGATTGCCAGAGCAAACTCCTCCCACATATTATGCTCTCCCACTCAGTTCTGATTGCATTACATGATTCAGCTATGCATCTGGTTCACCTAGGAATGTGTATTAGGTGCCAAGAAGGAATATTTAAATAAATTCTTGTGGAAGCACAGCACAGACTCAAAGTGTTATCCAAATCCCCATAGGCTCCTGCCCAGGTACCAGCTCCCTCTGCAGTTGCGTTGCAACTATTTGATCAGGTCCTTGGCATTGAGATGTGAATAAGTGATGTAAGCCATTTTCAGGCCTGGTGCTTAAAATCATTCCACGTGAACCCCAAACTCTTGGATCCCTCTCTGGGGACTTTGGAAGCCTGGGTTTCAAATGCATAGCTAAGAGATGGAAACTGAGCCACTGTTTAGAGAACCCCATGTGAGGGAAAATAAACCTGTTTTGTGTTAAGTCACAGGGATTGTGAGGTTGGTCTTTCACAACACCTAGCATCACTCACTCCAACTAAAACAAAGAGAATGGTTTAATATGTACAATTTGTATTTAAAGAAGAAATTCCTGGGGAAATTTTGCTTTAGGGTATTTTCCTGCCTATGTCTTTATCATATCTCCAAGATAAAAACAAAATAGAAATAGCCATCTTTCCTAAATGATTTTTTGAATGGCTATTCATTTGCTTTTAGATGAAACTGAAGCCAAACATAAGCCATTTATTCTGGTATAAAAAGAACAAGTTTATAGAGGCAGGCAGACATATATTTGAATTTCAGCTCTGCATTTGTCCAGCTGTGCAGCTGTGGGCAAGTTATTAAACATCTCTGGGATATAGCTTTGTTCCTCTATCCTGGAAATAACATATTTTTCCTTGGATACAGTTAGCCTTATCAAGAGCATAATAATAGAATTTATTTCCCTTATCTGTACTACTCAGTGTTTATTGGATTCTCCTGGAGCTAAAATCCATAAGAGATTCATTCATTCACTATTCATGATATTTACTCATAATTAACTAACAGCATATTCTAATAACTGAGTTGGAGCATCATACTATGATCTTTACTGCCCAGCAGACAGCCTGATATATTAAGTTAATAGAAGTTGTTTTATTCCTGGGATTTAGAATAAGGCAGCTCTAAACTTAAATACTAGATTTGGATTATACTGGCAACTGGCACAAATTTGCCTCCATTTTCTCAGATGAAAAATGGAGATAATAAAAAGTAATATATACCTCAAAAAATTGAAGCATCTGGCAACTTCCTGGGATGAAACAGAGATTAGTTTCCTTCCTGAAAGTTTATGGTATTTATGAATTTCAAAGATCTCCAGAATCCTTCCTCATTTAATTGTTAGGCAATGCTAGTTTGTAATTCACTGGTGACTTAAAACTGAAAAACTAATTCATCACAATAGAATTACAGAGAACCCTAATTAAATATCTTATACTGTCTGTATATACATACATTAGAAAGACAATCCCCAAATTCCAATATAAAATTGAAAAAAAAATTAAATAAATGTGTATTCACAAAACCTGCAAAGAATTCCCTTGAAAGATTTAATAGTTCATATCAAATATTCCATTTAACAGTCCATTCTATATACCCCATCAATCTTTTGATTGACTGACTTTGAAGTTCTATTAATGTATCCTACAGTCAAAGTTTTAATGGAGTTTAATGGAACTCATCCAAATCTATAATAGCATATTCCCCCTAAATTAACTTATAACCCAGAAGTTAATGAAATGAATGTAGCTACCATTTACCCAGAAGGAGTCAAAATGCAGGAGCCATCACCAGAGAGATAGTCCAGTGGCTTAGCGCCCTTCAGTTTAGCCCTGGGATACCATAAACCTGGAAGTGCATTCAGGATGTTACTACATCCTCATGCATCCTTTACTAAGAGCATTGGACACCAAAGCACTTAAATGACATTTTAAAGCTCATAAGAATATTGAGCAACTGCACAAATTGAACCAGCCTTTTCAAGACCAGTGATGATGCTTTATGTTTATTTTAATCGTTAGTGCTTTACATCTAATGAGACACCTGATAATGTTTATAGAATAAATCAAAACACTTGTGTTACTTTAAAAAAACTTCAGTTAAATAGTTAAGTTGCTAAAATTAGAATTCACAATTGACTTACTTATCCTGTACTTCCCTCCCTGAATAAAATCAGCCCAGGAATGGCTAAGTTGCCCAGAAAAGGCTTGGTTCTCTCTCTTGAGTTCAGAAGTAATGAAGTGTTTGGGAAATGGGTCATTTGAGGAAAGGCTACAGAGCTGAATTTATTTACAACAGAGAACAGAAGGCTGACAAAGTGTATGGTGGAGGTGCTGGAGGCTGGGGGATTTACAATTTTCAACTATATAAAGCAACAGCATATGGGAGGCGTTAAGCGGCTGTTCTATTTCTGCTCAGGAAATAGTTATGCTTAGGAGACTGAGCCAGTAGAAATAGGACCAATGGATCAAAGTTACAGCCAGGCAAATATTAGCTCATCATATAAAAAGAGCATTTTTAAAATTAGAGTTGTTGGAAATTGAAATAGGCTGCCTTGGGAGGTAGCATGCCTTGGTGGATCTGGTGCCTCACTGCGCAGCCGACCTTGGCATATCCCTATTATAGTGCTATCCATTTTAGAGTGAAAAGGAGAGACAAGACAATAGAGAGGAAGAGAGAGGAGAAAGAGAGAGAAATATTTCCACATGAATGTTATAGATAACCAGGATAATACCTGCTAGGGATAGAAGCCTTGTTTATGAGATTTTTTCACTGGGGTGTTTGAGTTCTAGAAACAAGGGACTCAGTAATGGGTATGGTATGGTAAATTATTTCCTAACAAGATGCAGAGATTTTGAAGTTTTTCTCTGACTAATGCAGGAAGGAGAAACATGGCCTTGAATTCTGGAGGAACATGGGCTTGAATTTTTAGGAGTAATGATGTATGATTTTGAATTCAAAGTAGTTTCTTATTCTATTCTGTTAAACCCTATTATTCATTCATTCAACAAAGAGTTACTACCATGAGGCAGGCAGTTTTCTAGACATGGAGACTCAGGGAAAAATAAGACACCCTTACAGACTTTGGTTCTAATTATGAAGACACATCACAAACAATTAAACTGAGTTATCTATAATAAGATTGCAAGTAGTGAAAATGTGCCATGAAGAAAAAAATCTTAAGTCGGTAAAAGGGGAATGTAATATTTTCACATCTGGCTGGGAAATGTTTCTCTTGAGGAAGATAGGAATTAGCCACGTGGTGACCTAGAGGATGTGTTTCACAGGGAGGTAACTGCACGTGGAGGTGAGAATGGGCTGTGTGTGTTCAAGTTCAAAGTGATGAAGGAGAGAGATAGCAGCTAAAAGACACTGGGACAGTCAGAAGGTTGATTCTGCAAGGGTAAGGGTCTTGCATTTTATTCTAAGTTTGCCCTCTTGGCAGGGAGTGATAATGTTCTGATTTACAATAAAAAAAAGTATCACATCTTAGGAGACAGGGGATAGGGGTTTTGACTAGCAGGGAGTTTGTGGAGCTTGAGATTGTTTATCATATCCAGGTTTATTTTATTTTATTTTATTTTATTTATTTTTTCTTTTTAGGGCCACACCTGCGGCATATGGAAGTTCCCAGGTGAGGGGTTGAATTGGAGCTGCAGCTGCTGGCCTACACCACAGCCACAGTAACATGGGATCCGAGCTATATCTGTGACCTATACCACAGCTCTCTGCAATGCCAGATATTTTACCCACTTAGTGAGGCCAGGGATTGATCCCACATCCTCATGGATACTAGTCAGGTTCTTTACTGTTAAGCCTCAATGGGAACTTCTTCCAGAATATATTTTAAAGGAGAGTGGTGAAATGTTTGATACACTGGATAGATGGCAGAATAAAAAGAAAAGAAATGTTTGATACACTGGATAGATGGCAGAATAAAAAGAAAAGAATCTTTATCACAAAAATTTGAGTGAATGTTGATGCTACTTAAAGAGATGAGAAAAACAGGTTTGAGGGGGCAGAGAATCAAAGATTCCGTTTTGGAGGTGTTAAAACTGGATGGGGCTGAGAGATAAATATGGATGTCATTAGCATGTGAGTGGTATGTACGAAGTAAAAGCAAGTTACTGAATGAGATCCTTGAGACTGAGTACAGACAGAGATGTGAGAAGAAAGCCAAGCACCCAAATCGAGAGGATTTTAACTTAGAAACAAAGTGGAGGATACAGCAAAGGAAACTGCAAAAGCCATAGATACAGAAGGAAATAAGAGAATTAAGGGTTCTGAAATTCAAGGGAAGGATATATTTCTTAGGAGGGAGGAATCAAGTCTTTACTACTTTATTAGAATAAGGCAGTATATTCAAATAAAATAAGGCTGATAATCAAACATTTGGGCCTTGCTGTGATGGAGGTTCTTAGTGATGGAAGTGAGAGGCTGTAGAAAGTGAGGGGGATACCAACCTTCTCATCTAGCGAGGTGAAGGATTGAGATTGGCAAGTTAAACATTTTGCATTCTTCAGAGAAATTTTGCTGTAAAAAGGAGCAGAAGAATAGGGAGGGGCCTGCAATGGAAGGGAAAAGTTGCTTTTGGTTTTTGTTGTTTATGTTGGGAGACATTTCACCATGCTGGCATGCTAAGGACCTCCTATGCAAATGGCAGGGGTATGATTTAGGAGAGATCAGAGGTAATTAAAGGGACAAAAGTCTTCCAGTAGATGATGTATGAGACAGCATATACATGTGGAAAAGTTATCTTCAGAAGAAACAAAGTCAGTGCATCCACAGAGGCAGGTAATTGTGGTTGGTTGGGTTGATTTGCAGGGAGTACATTTTCTATGAATTGCACCTACTCTCTCAGTGAAATGGGAAGCGAGATTATACATGTGAGTAGAGTTAAGGGGCTGTTGAATGCCTGACAAGAAAGATATGAAACAGTCTTTGAAACTGTTTTCCCACGTTATATGGACATGTGCTCACTTCAGCAGCACATAAACCTAGTTACATGGACATAAATAAGGCCAATTTTGTACTTTCTAAACAAAGGTATAAGAAATAAAATATGAATATATAAACACATACTCTTTACTTATTGAAATTAATAAAAAGCTGAACATGTTCATTGTATTTATTTACTTTTACATCATGATGTCTTTATACTGAAACTTTTAAATTCAAGTATACATTATGAATTCATAGTGCAAATCCAACTTACTTCAATTAACTATAATTATTACTTTTTTCTTTTAAATTCAAATTCTCTTTGTCTTGGCCAGTGGATGTCTGAAGTAAGGACAGAATTCTAAGATGGTACCAAGATGCCCACTTAAATGTCCCCCTCTCATCCCTCCTCCCATACACATACCCTATGTCATCCCCTCCTCTTGAATGGGAATGAGGACTATGATGAAATATTACTCCTATTAGGTTACCCTGCTAGGAAAAGGTAAAGGGATTTTGTGGATGTAGTTAAGTCTAATAAATTGACTTTAAAATAATCCAGAGAGGATTATCCAGGATGGACTGGTCTAGTCATGTGAGTTCTATAAAAGAGGTCAGAGATATTTGAAGAGGTCAGAGACACTCTTTAGAGAACTAGAGAAGGGGAAAGATTCATTTAGACCCAGAAGTATGAAGACTATGAGGAAAGTACAGAGATAAAGGGGATTTTTGCTGGTGACAGACCCTGATTTCCAAGAAGCACAGTGTTAGGAATGAAAAGATATGAAATAGTTACCCTGGATTGGGGAAAAGTGAGCCTACAAAAGAAAATAATTCCACACTTGAGGTCCATAATCATGAATTTAAAGTAAAAGCAATCTTGTTGAGTAATGCATTAGTGTTAGGAAATATTTGTGAAAAGGTAGGAATTTAGGTGGATCCAGAGTTGGAATTTTGTCAGCAAGTAGGTTGGAGGAAAAAAAGCTGAGCAAATGCAGAATAAGGGATTTATAACAGTAAATATGGAATTTCATCTACGTATGATATAAGCACTTGAATTGTGATCAGCCTGACTACAAAATGGGAGAGGCTTATCAAGGCAATACAGTTAGTTATGTGACTTGTTGATCAGGAATTATAATTGGAGCTGGATAGGGAGAAAGAGATAGTGGAAACAATGGGATTATAGTTTCGATTAGTTTAAATAATTTTTCCAGTGGAAATCCTTTAGTGAGGTTATATAACAATGCAGATATCCATGCTGTATCCAGCCCTGAAGTAAGAAAGGGGTGAGGGGCAATAGCTTCCACCTGAGCTGTCTTCACAGTCAACTTTGATGCCAGGAATTTAAGTCAGCATTAAAATAATAGATTGAGACTACAGAAGAGCTTACTGATGACGAAAGTTCAGGAACCCACAGCAGAATGGAGGAAGAGGGAGAAATGGAGGAAAAGGAAGAAAGACTAGGTTACTCATCATAGTCTGCTGTTGACTTACTCATTAGGAGATGGGGTTGTCAACATGTTTCGTCCTTTGTGTTCTATGGAGAGTTTATCTCTGGTTAGTTATCTCTGGTTTTGTTATTGGGATGTAATATGAACGTATTTTTATTCTAGTCTTTCTGGGACAGAGCATCTTCTAGTCTGAATCCTAGGTGATTAAAGTCACCCATGTCATGACCTTCCCTCTGTAACTCCATTCTGGATATCCTGAATGCAGTAGCCTTGGTTTTACTGTTTGACTACTTATAGAGTTATGTATTTAAATGCATTAAATTGGACCTTCAATTCTGATGACAAATTGAGATTATACTGCATTAATCACAATTCAATCACAAAAAATTAAATTGGGCAGCCACGGAGGATGCGGTCTTATAGATATCTCTATAATACCACTGAGAACTTGATCATTCTTTGAACTGCACCATATCCAAGGACACATCAGCTGTTTTCAAAACACCTACCACCTGCAATCTTATGGTCCCAGGGTCTCCCCTTGTAATTAATTATGTGACCATCTCTGACCCCAACCAATCCTTACTTAACAAATACCTTTTTTTTTTTTTTACCAGCTCCAATTATAATTCCTGATCAACAAGTCACATAACTAACTGTATTGCCTTGATAAGCCTCTCCCATTTTGTAGTCAGGCTGAACACAATTCAAGTGCTTCTTGAATCTGTCTCCCACATTGCAATTCTAACAAACCCCAAATAAACACCTTTTAATTTCAATCAGGTCTGAATTCCTCAAATTTTGGTTAACAATTTATTTTTTGTGAACTTTAATTTAAAAAAAAAAGGTACTTAATCCAAGAGGAGAAGTTGAGTAGCAGGTAAGTCATCCCATTCTCTAAAAATGTAATAAAGACACAAGAAGTCCTATGGCAGACTCTATGAAGTATCTATTGAGTCACAATTTTCTCTTAATAATGTGTTGCCTCATAATGTGTAAATGTCCTAATTAACAGCTCCCTTATTCTATTTAAGGAGGCACAAGTCCAACACCAAGGTATGGTTAGCGGTTCTTGACTGGGGATATGAGGACATGATTTTGATCCTCCATTCCTTAGGTACATTTGGCAGTTTCTAGAGACATTTTTGGTTATCACAGTTGGGAGAAGGGTCAGAAAAGGTGCTAGCTCTCTATTGTCATTTATGAAATAGAGGCCAGGCATGCTGCCAAACATCGTAAAATGCACAGGACAACCCTCAAAAGAAATAATTACCAGGCCCCAATGAGAAACCCTGATCTAAATCATGCATGACAATCCTGATCTTCAGTCTAATCTTCAGCCTTCTTCATAGCTGTATGTATGTTATGAACTGAACTGTGCCCTTTCAAAATTTATATTGTGAAATCCCAACCACCAATGTAATTGTATTTGGAAACAGGACCTATAGGGAGGTAATTAGGTTAAATGAGGTCATGAAATTGCACCCAAACCCAACTCTGTGTGTGTGTGTGTGTGTGTGTGTGTGTGTGTGTGTGCACAGACAGACCAAATGCTTTTTTAGGACCCAGGAGCGAGAAGGTGGCCATCTTCAAGTTAGGAAGAAAGCTCTCACCAGAAACAAACCCTGATGGCACCTGGTCTTGGAATCTTCGCCTCCAGCCTGTAAGAAAATAAATTTCTGTTTTTTAAACCAACCAGCCTATGATAATTTGCTATGGCAGCCCTAGCCAACTAAAACATCATCTAATCCAATTTGGCTCAGGAGATGCAAGAAGTGTGCTAAAGAGATTTCTGGGAAAGCTCTTGCTTTTGCCATAAAAGGGAATAAGTATGTCTGGGGCTTCTCTTCTGCTTACCCCTTTTTCCTTTGGTGTTGGAGCAGAACTGTTCTACATCCCCATGTTGACAAGCAAATATCTAATCTCAGAAAACTCTGAGACATCAGCCTAGATATTATGCTACTAAAACAAAACTGGTAAACTACCTCTGAGATCTTTTAAAATGTCAAAAAAAGAAAAGAAAATATATCTTTGTTCTAGTTGCAGAATTAGCCCCCCCAAATTCTTAATGAATGCTTCTCTTTACTGGAGGAAACAAGAGAGTTTTTTGTTGAGGTGCAATTTGAAAATATCCAAGTAATTTTCAGTATCTCCAAACTGAGACAAGTAATTTCTAGCTCTGTAAATGACAGCAGATAGAGAAAGGAATTAAGAAGATCGAGAAAAAAAATGTTTTCTGTATTTCTGGCTTAGGAAAAACATAAAAGCTGTTAATGTTGATGTAAGGTTTGGTTTCTACATACATCAGGATCAGAGTGATAAGCTGGGCTTTTCACAATTTTCACTCTTTTAATTTGTCATTATAATCACAAATTATTGATGGTAGATTCTGAACTCTTCTTTATATGCATATATTATAAAGTTTATAAGATATATATGCTTATCTCATGAAAAATGACATTTATGAATATATGTTTCTTTCTGATCCATGACCATTAAAAATATGTTAACGAATTTCCAAACATATTTATGATATTGTGATTTATAGGAAAAAAATACATTTTTGGTCTTCGCTCATACTTCCTGGCTAAGGCTCCCTAAACCTTGGAGTTCGCTGAGCAGGTAAGAACATAGGGATGATACTTAGTTCCTGAAAATACTTCAGGGAAGGTGACTTTTAGGTTTCACCCAAGCTTGGAAGCTGTTTGCCAGGAGAACCAATCCTGTCATTAGACAGTTGGAACATTCAGTCCCACCCCTGATTTCCAGATAGAGAGGCTGGAAGTTGAGTCAGTTACCACTCACCAATGATTCAGTCAATCATGATTATATAATGATGATTCCATAAAACCCCAAAGGACAATTTTTTGTCTTTTTTATTTTTAAAATTGTTTTTGGAGAGCATTCTTGTTGGAGAATCTGAATGTTTCCAAGTGCCACAGTGCTGGGTACCACACTTCAGGAGGATAGAAGCCCTTTTATTTGAAACCTTGCCCAATGATATTTCTTCATCTGACTATTGACTCATATTCTCCAATACCCTTTTATAATAAATTTACAATACATTGGTAATTTAGAGAGTACACTTGGGTTGTCCTGGGTTCCATGAGCTATTCTAGCAAAAGACTCAACCCCAGCAGGGGGTCATGGGAACCTCTACTTCTTAAGTACTTGGTCAGAAGCACAGGTAGAAACCTGGGCTTGTGATTAGCATCTTGAATTGGAGGGCATCCTTGGAACCTCCTGGATGTATCTGGTCAATGAGAAGCATGGGTAAAAACCCGGGCCTGGCTAGTAAAGTGGATGGCAGGACTGAGCCCTTTGTTTATGGAATCTGCTTCTATCTCTGAGTAGATAGTGTTAGAATTAAGGTCAATTCTAGGATACCTTGTTGGCTTCTGAGAATTGCTTATTGGTATGGAGAAGTCTGCACACAAACATGTTGAAGTTGAGTCAAGAAAACCCTTTCGCTATTTTTTATTTTCCTTGGTATTTTCCAACACAGATAAAGTTTTCTAAGTAAATTTAGACTTTGTTTTTTTTTTCTTTGTTTATTCGTTTTCATTTGTTTGTTGTCCATGCCCAAGGCATGTAGAATTTCCCAGGCTAGGGAGCAAACCCACGCCAAAGCAGTGACCCAAGCTGCTACAGTGACAGTGCCTGATTTTAATCCATTGCACCATGAGAAAACCCCAATTTAAGCTTTAGTTTTGCTATTTTGAATATACACACACACACATACACACGCCAAATATCTAATTAAATTTTCCCACTCTATACTAAAAGAAATGATGAAAAGTAAATATCCAGGCTATACATTTTTTCATTAGTCATATTTACCATATGGTAAGGGCAGGAAGCTATACATTTTTTCATTAGTCATATTTACCATACAGTAAGGGCAGGAAGCCAACAAGATGTACTTAGTAACATCCAGCACATGATGGACTCAAACATTATGATTTGTGCTTTTTACTCACAAAGAAGCCTGACAACTGAGAATCAAGAAAACCAAATGTTTTACTAAATTGTTTGTTAGAAACTCATCCATAATATTTTTATTTTGCCTTAAAGAACTGCCAAATCATTGCTGAAGAGAAACTGGTCTAAAATTAGATAGCAATCACAGAGATACTACATCACATTGGGAGCACAGGCACGCAACAAAACCTTTATATAGGTTTCATGGAACTATAGGTAGCCACCATTTATTTTAATTCTATCTTTCATCAATAAGTGTATAGCTCTTAAAATACATGCACTTAATCAAATTTCAGTATCAAAAATGGATATAACTGGATATAAGGCACATATAAAGGTATACTGTTGGCCTCTACAAGCATTTAAGATAGTACTATAATTCTGCCAGTTATGAATTACAAACAATAATAATAGTTAACATTGATTATTTGTAGTATGAGTTTGTTTGAGCTTCATAAAGCTTATAAAGTCAGTATTTTTATTTTTTATTTTTATTATCCTCATTTCACCCAGAGTAGAATTAGGATTTAAAGCTTGGGGACTTGTTCCAGAGTCTATCTCTTGGACTGCACAATTTCACAGTTATAGCTACAATAGCTAAAATGATTAAAGATTTCCCAAATACATAATGGTGAAACCAAAACTAAAATCCAGGCCTGCATTTCTGGTACTATTTGCCTTCCCTTAGGAAGATTCCTCAATGTAGAAATATAATACTAGGTAAAAATACAACTCGACTGCAACCCTTTGTGAATACTAAAAATTAAGCAGTAGCATTGCTAAGAATTCATGAAAGACTAATGTCAGATTGGATAAACCATGCCTCTGAAAAGAGGACCGAGCAGAGCATTGTTTTCTTCTTGATGAATTACCATGAACTAAATAGATATTTCTAAAGCCTTGTATTGTACAAAACAAAAAAACTAAACTAAAATAAAATAAAATAAAAAAATAAGCAAAAAAACCCCCAAAACTCTTGTAGCATTTGATTATTTGCCATGACCACAAAGGGCTGTAACTGCTAGGATCTGTTCATCTCAGCTCCTTGAACTCCTGATTCTCTTCCTGCTCTTGCCACTTCTCCTCCAAGTCCATCATTTTTTTTTTTTGAGTCAAGATGTACTATAGAAAACCTATAAACAATGGTTTGCTTGCTCATTTGCACCCCTATAAATTAATAATCCTATTTCTAGTGACTTCCTTGGCAGGATCAAGGCATATATGGCAATTCTCCCATATATGATTAAACTCTATTATTTCATGCTAACAAATGAAGAACTTAGAAAAATGACATTGCTGAAAGTTGTGACAGTGTGTAAACGACAGGAATGTGAGAGGGTAGAGATGAGGACGAAAATAGGAGGTGAAATAGTTTTAAAAACTATTTTTGCAAAAATAGTTACAAACACCCACAAGGGACAATCAAGTATTGTTTAAGGGGAGAGGTTACAAACCATTTTCATCTAATCATATTTAAGGCTCCTGAAATTCAGCATGGAAGATAAAATATGTATCATTATCCACATTTGAAAAATTGAGGAAGCAGGGTAAAAGGATAATGAATAAAATGTGAGAAATCTTAAAGCTAGTACACACCGTAAATGAGACTCAAATGCATGTCTCCATTTCCAAAGTTTTTACTCTTCTCTCTGAATCACACTGTGCCTAGATGCAACATTACCTTAGGCTTAAGCACAGTGAGTAAAAGCTAGGTGGAAATACTTTCCACCCTCTTCCTCCACTTCTGGGCGTCACTATTCACAAGGTCCAGAGATGCTAAAATGCAAAGATTAGTGTGTGAAAGTGAAAAATGGACAGGTGATATTTTTGAATAAACAGAGTACCGAGATTTGGGGATTATCTCTTCTGTAAGATCAACAATTTAGGGATGTCTAATTAGTTTTAAAAAAATAGAGTTTATTGAATACAGCTTATTACTTCATTTATAAGAAATATGAATTTATCCTCAGAGAAATAAATAGAAATAAAAATTTATTGAGTTCTACTTTGAATTATATATAGGTAAGTCTATATATATATGAGTGTGTAGTTATATTAATGCATACAATTTTATGGTTGAGGAGATTACAATTTCCCTTTATATAAACTTACTAATTTTGTATTTTTGTAAAAAAGTTAGCTAATCACAAACATCAAGACAAAATGCTTAATAGTCAATTCATCGGAGTCACACTGATTATTAATCAGACTAATTTCCTTCATAGTTTTCACTTGATCTGAATAATATGATGGCTGTTCACTTTAATACAATTGTATCTGAGGAAAACTGCCATGGGCTATATATTTAGGTCAGTTATATATTTCTCTTATTCCTGTATTTCTAAATTAACACTTCATAAAAATTATGTTACAGAGGTTTATCAGAACCTAGAAATTGCTATTTCTATCATGTGAAATATTTTTTCAAAAGTCAGGTTCCAAGGTTAGAAGGTCTTTTTTCCCAATTACATAGGGAAAATTATTTTTTCACCAGCTCTCCAAATGAAAATGTTGTGATTTCAAAGACAGTTTTTCTCTTCTGCACAAGTTGACAATTCAAAGTACCTCAAATTATCTACTCCAGGAATTGTATGACTGCTTTGATTTTACAAATAAATAAAGAAATTTTGGAACAAAAAGTTGCTGTGAGAAGCGAAAATAAATTTTTGACATTTAAGCCACAGGTATGTAACAAGGTCATTTTTACCAAGTCAAAGATGCCCTAAAAATCATTACTTTTGAAAGCTTGCGTGTAACTGCAGATAATGCTCATCTCAGCAAGGAAATTGATGGGCAGTGAGAGATCCCTGATGAAAGCCATGGAACTTTTCCCTGCACAAATGTACATGCATTCAACATTTTATGTTTAATTTTGAGTCCTAGGGCCTAGCGGAAGTCTATCCATATTCCACAGGTTATGAACCCTGGAAATGAAAACATGGCTGCTCTTCAGTTTGGAGTGACTGAACTGTGAAGTAAATTAGCTGTGAGTATGAGAATAAAGACTCAAGGAATGGCTCAGTTCCTTTTCTGTAATCTAAAGATCTCCTCCATGCACATGAATGTTAAAAGTCCACTTGTGTCTAAAACCTATAATTAATTCATGGAGGGATGTATAAACCAGTCAGAGTAAAATAGCTTTACCTTAGTTTCTTTGTATATAGCTAATTGAAATGAGTCCAAGAGCTTAGTGGTAAGTACAAATCTATTTTTTGTACCTTTTTTGGAGGCAAATTCTGTTAAAATCTGATGAATTCTTCTCTCTTGCTGTAATATATACACTAAAGAAGGTTCATGAAGTTCGTAACTAGCTAAAGTACCTCAGATACTGAGGCCTATCATTTTTCTCTTAAGATCAGGAACACATTCCTCCCTCTACTTTCTATTTATAGGTAATTAGAAATGTCTTTTAAAATCTATAATAGTTGTGTATGTGTGTTAGCATTAATAATTGCTTCTACTTCCCCATCTCTCAATGATTCTAGCTGATTGCATTCTAACTCCACCTTCTACTTCTCTATAGAACATGTTTTCTCAAAAGATGCTTGTGTTGTCACAATTGCTAAATCCAAACACCTGTGCTTTGTTTCCATTTTGCTCAGCTTCAGAATCATAACCCTTTAAGAACTGGGGATCTAGGATCCTATGATCAAACAGTGATTGATGATTGGAATGTCTTTTTTCCTTACCAAATCTATTGTCAAAATTATATAAATTTGTCAGGGCTAATTTGGTTATCATTTATTTTATAGATTATTTCATGACCAGTAAAGACAGAACAGAATGTCTCTTTAAATATCTGAAATATGTATAATGTATATTTGGGTATCATCTATTTTCTAGGTTAAATTTCAGGGCTTAGTATTTTGTTTATAATAGTCTTATCTCTCCCTTTAAAACACAATAGCTCTTATTAATTACTGTTTCTCTTACACTATACCTTGTGTAGTTCTTCACAATGACAAATAATGAGGATATGATGATATAATCAAAATATCAATCTATTGACCTCCTTCTCCCACCTCAAAGGGGAATAGGCATTGAGATGTCTTGATTATAAAAAGAAAAACAGCGGAATTACAAAGTAAAAAAAAAAACAAAACCACAAGTATTATTCCTAGGAACCCACTAATTAGTTTAGTTCCAAAACTTGGACAGACTTCAACATGTAGAATTGGAGAGGAAGACATCCTGTTAAGAAGGAAGTTTCAGGAAAGGCACTGGCAATAACTTACAGGATTACATGATGTGCAAGTTTATAGTGTGGACTATACAGTGACAGAAAAGATTTGAGCCTTGATTTGATCATTTATCATTTCACCATTTGGGGCTTACTCCCACAGCGATAAAATGAAGATAATAACAAGGTGGTTTGAGGATTAAATTAGTTAATAAAACTAAAAGAAATGAAATAGTGCCTGGAACAAATCTAGCTGTTATTATACTTCAGCTTTATTTATTTGTTACCCCCAAAATTGGAACTGGGATATTTTATCTTATACCAAATGATTTATTCAGCTCCTTTATTCTAAGGAAGTGATATAAAGATAGGATTAGGTTATTTCAAATATTTTCTATTTAAGCATGTCATAATTGCTATATGTAAATGTACTTCAGCTTTCATTTATGTTCCCCAAATTGTGACTCTTTTTTGAGGCTTACTTTTATTTGATAACTAAGTGCCAGGTGATAGGGTCAAAAGCTGCCTGATCAGGGTACAATAAAATATAGCTCACATTCATTATTCTTAGAGGGAAGAAGCCAACATGATGCAATAAGTTGGTTAATCATGTCAGTTTTATTGATCAAATAAATTAGAATGAAATTTAAGAAGATAAGCATATGTTATTCTACTCTAATAATCATGAAAAAGAATCAATGATGATAGTTTTATAACAAGCTTGTAAGCCTTGGATACAACATCTACTGATGTTTAGAAGAATATGGTGGTGATCATTGTACAACTATAAATGTAATAAATTTATTGAATAATAAAAAAAAATTTAAAAAGAATAAAATGACAGAAAAACATTTTATGATATAGCTCTCAACCAAAGAAGTAAATGTTTTAAAAAATTAAAATCTTTAAATAGTGAAAGATGTCAATAAAAGACTTTTAGAGTAAAAAAAGAAAAAAGGAAAATATGTCAATTTCCACTGGTTATAATGTGAGTTTGGAAACAAAATTCTCAGTGTTTCACCTGATATTTTTCTCGTTAAATTTAACAGAGCGGTAATAAACAATATTGGTTCTTCTGTGCAGAAAATGCTTCAGGGACTCTTTATCTTTCATAACTATATATTTTAAGAAGTGTTCTAAAGTTTTTTTTTAAATGTTTTTTACTTCATAAGATGCTTCAGGCTGGAAGGGTCCCTGAGAGTTCACTGCCCTGCCTTAAGGCAGAGTGAACCTAGCCTTCCTAGAGGAAAAAGATAAAGAATTTGGGAATTCTACTATTCCTCCAAAGGACTAACCCTCCTTGACCTCTAAAACCCCAAACCAAGCCTAACTCAATAAGGATATGCACACAGGAGCAAAGCTACTTTAATTTTTTTTTTCTTTCAATTGAGTAATAGAAAGCTTCAAATGCAGCAGTTTAAATGCAGAAAATAATCCTCAATATTTTAAATACCTATCATTATGACTAAAGCCAGTTATTATTTTTCAATCATTATTATCTACTTTGTTTCAAATGTTTGTGTATTTTGCATCAGTAGGTATTCTTTTGAGTAGAGTACTGTTGCCAACATTTATCACTTACAACCAAAAAAGGAAACTATTGCTTAGGAATAAGGAAAGACAAAGGCTTCAAAATGCATCTCAAAAGCATACTATAGTCACCCATAAGAGTTCATAGTAAATGATGATATATAAAGGAATGTTTGGATGTGGAAACTCAATGAGAAAAGAACTGTTTCCTATTAGCTTTAACAGCAGGGTTTGTTATCATTTAAATACACGCTCTAATACACTTAGTGTTTTGTGCTACATTTAACAAGATTAAGTGAACACACACTGTTTCAACTCAAATCTTTATCGGAAATCAGAGGCAAGCCTCATTTCTTGCCAAAGCATTCTCTTGTGGCTCGTTCTTGGAGCAAACTCCACAAAAGTAAATCTGTTTACCCAGGTGGACCATTGATCAATTAAAGAATTTTCCTTTCAGGTAACTCTGCTTCACTGAAATTTGAAAACTTTTTTTTTTGTCAGGAAGTTCTAAAAAATGGTTGTATCTGAGAAGTGCTATAAAAGACCATATCTTGTAGTACAATAAAAATGTCATTTGGACATAACCAAAGCAGTAAGAGAAAATCAGGATTAGAGCTCAGAATTCTTACATAATTTCACTATTATGCTACAGATAATCAGATTTTGAGGACAAGCAGTAAATAACAGATTACCTTCCTAAAAAACACATCTCTTCCTCTCATACATAAGTTTTTCCCACTTTGAAAAAGTTTGAACTGCTTGAAGTAAGGCTTCAGGAGCCTTACAAAAAAGGGCCTAGTTCTCAAATTTCAGATAATCTTATTGAAAATTCTAACCTCCCATGTCATCCTACATGTGAATTTCTTTTAAAGTACAATACTTTTGTAATTTCTTACATTTTATATTATCTTTAATATGTTTTTCCTTACTTTCATATGGTGAGTTAAAGCTTGTATATTTTAAATCTAGATCACCAATGATCCTATACTTTGTAAAATATTTTTATATTTTATTCTTTTAGTTCATGTTCAACAGATTAAAATTCCACATTTGTAAGTAACAAAATATCACAATTACATGATATATGAAATAAAAGAGCTTTTGCTATACTTCTTTTTATCTAGCAGTAGTTTAAAAATTCCTAATTTTGTCTTTATTGCATCACATATCTTGATGAGACTTTAGGTATTTTCAAATGATTACAGTTATTCATAACAGAGTAAAAAACTTATCTATTCTTTATCAATTCATCAAACATCTACAGTCAATGATATGAAGGCAAGGTCATAGTTAGACTCTTGTGTTAGGTGGGATAATGTCTGCCCTCTAATTCTCTGACTTGTGAATATGTTACCTTACATAGGTATCATTTCTTACATAGAAATGATTTTGCAGATTTGATTAAGGATACTGACCCTTGGGTTGGAAAAATTACCCTTGATTACCAAGTGGGAATAATCTAATCACATAAACCCTTTAAAGTGGAGAACCAGTTGTGACTTTGACCAGAAACATAGATGTGAAGATAGAAGGATCAGAGAGATCCTATGAGAAAAATTCTGGCTTCAAAGTTCTTGGCTTTGAAGATGGTGGAAGGGGGTTGCCATGAGCCAAGGAATGAAAGCAGCCCCTAGAAAATGGAGAAGGCAGGACACATATTTTCCCTTAGAGCCTCCATAAAAAAGTGCGACCTCATCAACACTTAAACCAGTGAGGCCCATGTTAGACTTCAGACCTTAAAAATGTACATCAATAATAAATCTTAATATAATTGAGGCCACTGAGTATGTAGTAATTTGTTCTACCAGCAGTAGAAAACACAAAATCAGAGGATTTTGAATTTTCCCTTAGATTTTTAAAGATAAACTTATTTCTATGAGAACCTACTTAGCAAGTTTTTCTCCAGACTTGTTGTTTTACCCTACATCACAGATTTTAGTTGTAAAACTTTTCTATATTCCTTTTCTACACTAAATTTATCTTGGATTGATTATGTCACCATTACTTTTTCCCTTTGTCTTTTTTTTTTCCTTCAACTACTCATTTGAGTGTTTTTATTCTGTTATTTTTTTAAGTTGTCCTGCATCTTTCATGGGATATAAACACATGATTACATACTATGAATGTGGAGACACATGTGGTATATTCAGACAGACTGAGGCAGGCATCTTCCCTCTCCCCTCTGTGGGCATAATTTTAGACATCCTTCTGATGTCTACCCTTCTAAACTTGCCCCGAATCAAGAAAATCACAAAAACAAATTGAAATAAGTTTATTAATATCCCACTCACTATCAAGTTCTTATTTCCTTCATTTTCTTTGTTGCTACTAGTCTCTGAATAATTTTCACTTGAAGCTGTTTTCTATCAATAAGTTTGTTTGGGCTGAAACATTATTTTAAAATATAGAAAGGCACCTTGCTTTTGAATTGCCAGAATTTCAAAGAGGCAGAAAAAAAGGTTGCATTTCTCTCTTATAGCAGTACTATTCTTAGACCTCAGGAAGCTAATATCTGAAACTTGTATAAGCCACCTGCAAGTATCGCAATAATACATCCCAAAAATTCTGTCAGAAAAGTACTAGTTCCAATTAGACGTAAGAGTGCTAAAACTCAGAACATTTTAATTCATTTCCCAAGGTACTGAGATGACAAACAGCAAAGTGCAAACTTGTTTCTTCCCTTTACAGACATTTTAGAAGTGAACTATTTAAGTACCAAATAAAATATCAGCTCCCTATTTTAAACTTTACATCATGATGTTTTTTGGTAAATAATATTGTCCTGTAGTAGCTTAAACATATTCAAAAACGACACCAGTTAAAGAGACTTATAAAGCAATGCTTTAACACGGCAAAATCAATTCCTGGAGTTTACCATATTAAAATATATTTGGGAGTTTCCTGGCAGATCAGTGGGTTAAGGATCCAGCACTGCCACTGCTGTGGCATGGGTTCAATTCCTGGCCCAGGAAATTCTGTGACCAAAAAAATATATTTCTGTTCAATCTTAAAACTGATAAGGTGCTATTTAAGAGATAGATCATCTCCTTACAAAATATGAATTGTGCATAGTCTCTAGGAAACAGTAATTAGGAAGTCCAAAGACTTGAGTTCTAACTTCAGCACAACCACTTATAAGACATGTTAAATTTACAAGTTAAAAAACAATTCGGGATCACTGATCTGATTTCTAAAAAATCAGAAAAATGGCAACTTCCCCATGGGTTATCTTTTTTTTTTTTTTTGTCTTTTTATGGCAGCACCTGTGGCATATGGAAGCTCCCAGGCTAAGGATCGAACCAGAGCTATAGCTGCTGGCCTACACCACAGCCACTGCAATTCCGGATCCAAGCCGTGTCTGTGACCTACATCACAGCTCATGGCAATGCTTGATCCTTAACCCACTGAGTGAGGCCAGTGATTAAACTCATGTCCTCATGGATACTAGTTGGGTTTGTTAACCCCGGAGCCACAATGGGAACTCCCCATGGGTTATCTTCTTAAGTGTAATGTGATATATCATGTTTTTGTCCCAGCCCCTGGCAACCTAACTTTTGTTGAACAAAACAATGTATTGAGTGAATTACTGAGTTATCAATAAATACTAAGAAAATTTCTTGGAAAATTATAACAAATTATGCAAAAGTAGCATATTGGTCCTATCTATGTAAATATTATGCTTCCTGATTAAAGAGAAAGGGAAAACAAGAGAAGGGGGAAATAGCAGCATAACATGAATAATTTCCACTATCTCCTGAATGGAAGGGAGCATCTTTGGGAAGAGAAAGATAGTAAAAAAAAAAGCATCTGTGACATAGTTTTCTTCTAGGTTATGTGTTCTAATACAAAGAGCAACTTCTTTAAAGAAAGTGGTTATCAAAATCTATCTCTTCCATTTATTTCTTGGGCCTTGGTTCAGTTACTACGTTTTGAACCCAGATTTCCTCATATGTCAATAGGAGCTTCTATTATTACCTTGTCAAGTATGTAAAAAGGCTGATCATTCGTGAAAGCTTATATCCTTTTTTCCTGCACACACAGCTGGATCGCATTCCTCTGCCCCTCTTGTATGACCATCCATGTGACTGTGTTCTGCTGCACAGGACGTGAGGAAAAGTGAAGTGTGTTCTATAAAACCTGCTCTGCACAATCCTTGCTCCTTTGCCCTTCCTACCTACTCAAAGGGGAACTTCAAGGGAGTTTTTGGAAGCCAGAGATCAGAGATGGCAGAGCCATGGGTGCCCCAGGGTTCTGAGTGACTGTGATCAAAGCCCTCTGGGTGCTGTGGTGCTGATGATTGCTATGTGATCAACAACCAATTGCCTTCATAGAGTTGAACCATTGTATGCTCCTGTATTTGTGTTACTGCAGGTTAGTCTAGTCTATTTTTTGTGAGGTTTGGAGGCTACCTAAGATACTTCTGAAAAATTAATATGCTTCCTTGCAGTTATTTTGTTCATTTTCAATTGCTGTGCAACAAATTACTACAAACTTAGCACCTTAAAATGACACAAATTATCTCAGTTTCTCTGTGTCAAGAATCCAGGCTTGCCTTCACCAGGTCCTTTACTCACACCTAGGGCTGAGGTCTCACTGACAGCTAATGATCTTTTCCCAAAATCACATGGTTCCTTACAGCTGAAAAACATATGGCTGCTTGCTTCTTCAACAAGAGAGAGATTCCTTGACCTCCAGATCCTTTTTCAAAGGAAGGCCTTATCTGATTAGGTCAGGCCCAACCAAGATAATCTCTTAACCCAAAGCTAACTGATGAGGGAATTTCTACAACATCTGCAAAATTCCTGCACCTTTGCACCTTCGCCACATAACACATTATAACAAAATCACAGGAATGATAGTCCATATTCTGTTTGTTGCCAGAAGCACTCATAGGTTCTACCCACGCTTGGCGGGGGGTCCCCCTTGAGTGTCTCTGCCACAGTTTTCTATTCTGACAATGATGATCAAAAGATACTGTCACTTGAAAATTAGATATAAAGAGAAGAGAGTGCCACGAGAACATCCCAGCATCTCTCAGGGCATTTTTCTAGGTTATATTGGAAGGATTTGGCTGTGAAAAACAGCTGTGAAACAGTTTAAGTTTGGAGATATTTTACAACAAAACTGCAGCAACGTATTTAGGAGGTAATGAAAAGAGATTAGAACTACTTTTGATGAACTAGAGAAACTGCATAAATGCCACAAACAAAGTAACATGAAATAGCAAGTGTAAGGCCTAAAAGACAACCAAGTAAACATGCTTGATTGCGTTAGGTGGTTTTGTTTCTTGAATCTTGCTTCTTAAAAAAATTCATTGAACAGAACAGGTGAACTATAGGCCTGAGGAGTTACATAACTGCTTTGCCAACATACTGAAAAAACACACGACTTTCTGGAAAAAGTGTATATTTGAATGAAAAAGCCCAGAGTTAAATCTAACCATTCTTTTAGGAACCTTTATGTGTTTGGGGAAGAAGACAATAGAAAAATAAATGAAATTTGAACAGAAATTCAGTTGCACAATTTACTTTTAGTATTTCCTAAATTACTAGACTTTATAATTTTATAGTCTGGACTACTAAATTGAACTAGGTCATATTTTGCCCTACTGTTTTAAAGACACAGCTTTAGCTATTATATATTTGAATTTATTTTGCAAATACTATGTTCCAGGGATTATTTAAATATATTAGAAAAATCAAAGTATTCCCCAAAAGGACTATAGGAATCAAGTAGTGTTTGTATCCCCATTTTAAATGATAAAGAAATGGAAGCCCAAACATAGGAATGTCTCTTCTCATGGCCATTTGCTCCTACTGATGCATATGTCTGACTTTTACTGATCCTCCTCTTACTTTTACTCTTCTCATCCCCACAGAAGGAAACAGCTGAAGGTCACACTTTCTATTATTTTAAGGAAGTCTTTCTTTTGTGGCTTCTCATTTGCCATAAGAAAAATGACAACATGAATCAGACTCAGTGCTGAATAATGCAAATATCTTATGTATTTTAGAAGAAGGATGAAAATCAGAGATCAGGCCCCCTTATAGCAGTATAGTAAAATAACTTTATAATAATATAAGCATTAGAGGTATGCAGGAAAGAATAACATAGCATACCTGACTGCTGTCCTTACAAAGGCCAACTTACAAGTCTGGCCCTTGGCTGACATCTGAGAACTTGGATTTTGAAAGAGTCCCTGTCATTCCTTAATCCATAAACATGGTTTTGGTGCTTAAACTGTTGGTACAAACAATGTAGTTTATGCTGAACATCCACTTTTCTGCTTTGAGTTTAGAATTTTGGTACCTGATAGGTAGAGCATATCTATGTGAATGGGATGAATACAAACCTCAGACACAGGCAAAAAAAAAAGAGTGGGGGACAAAAAGAGGAAAAAAGAACAAGGGAAATAAATACAAAATAGAAATCAAAATTAACCCAACTATTTCAATAATCACTTTGAACATCACCATCACAATGCATCAATTAAAAGAAACTTTCAAAATTGATCAAAAAACAAGACCTGACTATATGTTTTCTATATAAAGACATATATATATAAATTAAAAATAAGTGGATGGATAAAAGCATACTATTGTAATACTAACTGAAAGAAAGTAGGAGTAGCTACATTTCAAACAGAAGATTTCAAAGTAAGGAAAGTTACCAGGAATGAAGTGATCTGTATAATCATAAGGGGGGGTCAGTTCTCCTGGAAGACATAACAATCCTTAAGCTGTGTGCACCTAACAAGAATGTCAAACTGTGTAAGGCAAAAATAATAGAAGTGCAAAGAGAAAGAGACAATCCGCTATCACAATTGAAGACTTCTTCAATATCGCTCTATCAGAAATGGGCAGATATAGTAAGTAGAAAAATCCGTAAAAACAGTTGAATTAAACAATACCATCAATCCATTGGATATAAGTGACGCACATAGACTTTATTCAACAACAACAGAATGCACATTTTCCTCAAGCTCACGTGGAACATTCCTCAAGATATACCACATTCTGAGTTGTAAAACATACCTTAATAAATCTGAAATAAATAGAAATTGTACAATATCTGCTTTTAGATCTCAGTGGTATTACACTAGAAATCAATAACAGAAGAATAACTGACAAGTCCCAAACTCTTGCATAATTTTATAGTCTTATATAATTTTAAGTATATAAACAACATACTTCTAAATAGCACATGGGTCAATGAGGAAATATCAAGAGAGATTAAAAATTGTTTTGAACAAAATGAAATAAAAACACAGTTTACCATAATCTGTGAGATGAAAACAAAAGCATTGCTTGGACGGAAATTCAGAGAACTGGACATATGTGTTAGAAAATAGGAAAAATCTAAAATCAGTAAAAAGTTTACCCTTAGGAAACTACTAAAAGAAGAGCAAATTAAATCCAAAGTAAGCAGAATGAAATAAATAATAATTAGAGCAAAAAGCAATGACACTGAAAATAGGAAATCAATAGAGAACATCACAAAAATAAAAGATGGTTCTTTGAAAAGATCAATAAAATTGATAAACCTCTTGCCAGATTAAGAAAAATGAGAGAGGTCACAAATTACTAATAACAGAAGAAAAAAAAAGTGGGAACACCACTACAGATCTCATGGATATTATAAGGATAATAAAGGAATACTATAAAACATATGCTCTATATGCTCTAAGAAACAAAGAAAACCTAATGATCATTGCTATGGCAATAACTTTTTAGATATAGTATCAGAAATAATAATCACCTGGACTTTATTGAAATTAAAAGCTTTTGCTCTGCAACAGAAAATGTTAAGAAATTAGACAATAAGCCAAAGACTGGGCTTGCTTGTATTTCTGCAAAATATTTGTAAAAGGCACATCTGATAAAGGATTGTAATATAAAATATAAGAAAGAACATGGAACACAACAATAACTAAACAAACAACCGGATTTTTAAAATAGGTAAAAGGGGAAGTTCCCATTGTGGCTCAGTGGTTAAGGAATACAACTAGGAACCATGATGTTGTGGGTTTGATCCCTGGCCTTGCTCAGTGGGTTAAGGATCCGGCGTTGCCATGAGCTGGGGTGTAGGTTGCAGATGTGGCTCGGATCCCACGTTGCTGTGGCTCTGGTATAGGCTGGCAGCTACAGCTCTGATTAAACCCCTAGCCTGGGAACCTCCATATGCCATGGGTGCAGCCCTAAAAATGGTAAAAAGACAAAAAAATAAAAAATAAAATAGGTAAAAGAGTTTTAAAAAATCACTTTGCCATAGAAGCTATATGGATGACAAAGATTCCCTATATTGAATAAATGATACAACCACTGTGGGAAACAGTACAGAGGTTCCTCAGAAAACTAAACATAGAACTACATACGATCTATCAATCCCACTCCTGGGCATATATCTGGACAAAACTATAATTCAAAAAGAGGAATTTCCATTTTACCTCAGTAGTAACAAACCTGACTCATATCAGCACCCTTATGTTCACTGAAACACTATTCACAGTAGCCAAGACATGAAAACAACTTAAATGTCCATTGAAAGATGAATGGATATAGATGTGGTACATATATACAATGGAAGAATACTCAGCCATAAAAATGAGTGAAATAATGCATTTGAAACAACATGGATGGACCTAGAGATCATCATACTAATTGAAGCAAGACAAAGACAAATATCATAAGATATCACTTATATGTGGAATCTAAGTTATGACACAAATGGATCTATATACAGTACAGAAACAGACTCATGGGAACAGAGTTGTGGTTGCCAAGGAGAGGGAGAAGGAGTGGGATGGACTGGGAGTTTGGGGTTAGTAGATGAAAACTATTATGTTTAGAATGGATAGGAAATGAGGTCCTACCATGCAGCACAGGAAGCTGTATCCAATCTCTTAGTATAGACCATTGATGGAAGATATTTTTAAAAAAAGAAAGTATATGTTAAGTATGACTGGATCACTTTGTTGTACAACAGAAATTGGAACAACATTGTAAATCAACTATACGTTAATTAAAAAAATGAAAAAACAATTCCCCACGTCTTATGTCACCAGAGAAATGTAAATTAAAGAGATACCACTTCATATCTATTAGCTACAATCTGAAACACTGACAACACAAAATGCTGACAAGGCACTTTTATTCTTGCAAAATAGTATAGTCAATTTGGAGGACAATTTGACACTTTCTTACAAATCTAAACATACTCTTACCATATGATCTAGTGACCATGCTCCTTGGCATCTGACATTAATTGGTGATGGGTCTCAGGTGTGTTCCTCTCCAGGAATGGAACTTGCCAAAGGTGATCCTCCCTCACCACATATGGTGACTCAACATCTTGCTCTGCCTAATGCTGCTTTCTTTACTTCCCTATGAATTTTGTTCTCTGTTAACTCCCCAATAACTTCCTGAAAACAAATCACTCTCAGGCTCTTTTTCTCAGGAATCCAACCGAAGGAAAAGGCATTTTATATATAAAGTCTTTGCTAAATTTATAAAGGAAACAGTCTACCTAGATCTTCACAATGGCTTTCAAATTATAAAGCAATCCCTAATTTAAGAATTGATAAGACAGGACGTGGTCTTGTGTCTTTATCTTTTTATAAATTCCACTACAATGAAGAGACATTACGATGTAAATCTAATTGCCTGTCATGTGAAGATTGTTCAATCTTAAGCATGAAAAAGGAATAGTAAAAAGTATTTTTAAAACTTTAGCGCAAATGATGTAACACACTACATAAATGAATTCAATGATTTTTTTGAACAATTCTGGTTCAGAAAATTTCTATCAAATGTTAAGTTAAATTTCTCATTTGCAAAACTGAAACTCCTCTTCTCAGGGATATTTAATCAACAAGTATTTTTTTTTTTTGAGTGTTTTGTAAATTTCCATCACTGAATGCCCTGGGGACATGAGAAAAACATTAAATAAAGGAACTCTGCATAAAAGAGCTTAAAATCTGGAAGGGATTCAAGGGGTATTTTCATCACTAAATATTGAAAATAGAACTATATTCAAAAGGATGTTTCACTAACTGCCACATACTATTGGCTGCTTAAATCTTCCTTTTTTGTCCACAGAACATTCATTTTGTTTGGTACGTGAATGAATCATGATTAATCCCAGCCAATGACAACAATCCTCTTCCTCTTTTGAAGATAGTTGATTTTCCAAGCTCTTTTTTCAATTAGTGGTGGCCATGTGATTTGCTTGTGGCTAATCAGATGTAAAGAGATATTGTGGGAGGGCAAGTGGTGTTACTTCTTTGTCTTTCTTCCCTGAATATAGAATCCATACCTTGAATATATGTGTATATCTATGTCTACATAAATTGTGGTATGTATATATATATATGTATATATGTATATGTGTGTGTGTATATATATAGCATGTAAGTTCTTTAAATTTATATAAATATCATATTCTGTGTAACATTTTATCCCTTTCCTTTTTTATTCAACAATATTTTAAATTCTCTCAATTTTTTTATGTAGATGTATTTTCTTCCTTTAACTAAGAAACATGCCATCAAGTGAGACTGTAGCAATATAATGGTTTTACTATTACAAATGACAATGCAGTAAATGTCCAAATCTGACTTATTCTCATGTACAAGTCTTTCTAGTATAGAACTGGGGGGCACAATCTAGATACATGTCCATTTTTTTTCTAGATATTAACCATAACCATTGTTCTGAAGCTGTCCTATGTTACACTCCCACAAAGCAAACACAAAGGCACCCATTTCTCCACATCCTTTCCAAAACTGATACCATCAGACTTAATTTTTCCAATCTGAAAGGTGAAGATATTCCACCATCATTTTAATACCCAATGACTAGCAGCTGAGAAACTTCTCATATGTTTCTTTTAAAATTTCTTTTAGATTGTTTTTACAGTTCAGATGAATCAGATTTTTTTAGCAAAAGAGAGCCTTGCAACTAAATATAACAACATGATATAGAAATATAAGATAATGAAAATATGCTTGTGCTAGGACATGGATCAAGAAATAACTGTTAAACGATGTCAAGAAGAAATAAATTGATATTCTAGAAAATCTCCAAATATTTCAAGAAGAACCTCAGTCATCAAGGTTATTGACTGTAGAGGCACATCTCCTAATGTTTTAGGCTCTTCTGTGCTGTCATGAAAGTATATATACACAAACCTCACCAGCTATGGGATTTAGCAGTCACAGTGCCTCACAGGGCATGTTTAATCACTTTTCAAGTAGGCATAGGAAGAGCTCTCTTTGCTAATCTTACTTCAGTCCTAAATATAGAGTTATAAATGTGAAAGCACCCACGTGTATTCTAAAACACTGCCCAAAAGGAAGGCATTATCCTCACTACCTAGTGTTATCAGGGTTAAATTCTAGGAGACTGAGTAGTGATTTCAACGGATCTGTAATTACAAAGACTCATCTGAATACAAGCAGGGAACACCTTTCTTTTAAGAATGTGAATACTGAAGCAAACACCATGCTGGAATTCTCCTATATAAAATGAAAATTTCCTTAAAGTGTATGCCATCTCATTCCCTAGTGTAGAGGAGCAAATTGTTTGCTTTTATGTTGGTGCTATAAATGCCAGAGAATATTTTTCACATCATTTGAACAGAGGTTTTGGTCATCAATAAATGAAAGTGTGAGACTATATTATCCTTGCCAAAGTCACAGAAAATGCAGCGATGGAAATCACATTCACAAATTTCAGTAAGAAAAAAAAAGGACCCAGATCATGAGATAATTTTTTGAAATGACACATCATTTATTTTTTTCTGTGTTTCCATAGAGCCTAACTTGCAGAAATAAACTTGTTACATCTCTAAATTCTCTGAACTTCAGAAGACAGCTACAGATCACGATGACTCACAAGTTACGACTGTATATGCAAACGCTTAAATCGAAAGTGCAATTTTCACTCCTCTTGTTGTGAAGAAGAGAATGTAAATGATTTCTAGGGGATGACATCTATCTACACTTGAAGCACTCAATGAGTATTTTTATTTTTTTATTTTATTTTTTTGTCTTTTTGCCATTTCTTGGGCTGCACCCACAGCATATGGAGGTTCCCAGGCTAGGGGTCAAATCGGAGCTGTAGCCACCGGCCTACATCAGGGCCACAGCAACGCGGTATCCAAGCCACATCTGCAACCTGCACCACAGCTCACGGCAACGCTGGATCCTTAACCCACTGAGCAACGCCAGGGATCAAACCCGCTGCCTCATGGTTCCTAGTCGGATTTGTTAACCACTGCGCCACGATGGGAACTCCATCAATCAGTATTTTTAAATTGTCTTTTATTTTTAAATGAATGCACAATGTAATGGTGACTATTACAAGAAGCAGCAGTTTCTACTTCTTGACTTCATCTCAGTAAGTGAGGACATTTTGGCTGGCATCACCCAACCAAAATGGCTGAATGTGCATTTCCAATCTGAGTAAGAATCTTGTCCAGAGAATCTGTGTAAAAACAAACACAAACACATTCACACACAGAGGCACTCACACGCCCACACCCACACACATCCTTGGGGGATAACCTTTCCTCCAGGGGAAAGAATGATCCTGTAAATCAACTTTCTTTAGACACAATGACTAGTTATTAGAGATCTCATCGTTTCAGCGAGGCAAGATAATTCTCTAAAAGGATTCCCCAAAGTAGATTTTGAATTGGAAAACAGTTACTGTAAATTAATATAATGTCACTGGTCTGAGAGGAAAGATTTATGTGTTCCTCCTCCAAAGGCTAGAAACTGAGCAGTTCTTTGTTTAAGATCACCCACTTCATGTCTACTTTTTTTTTTTAATAAGAGAAATCTGAAGAGCTCTTTGCTACAAAGGCCACATTTTCTATTACGTATAACTAATCAAATATATAATACATAATTGTATGTAAATGGCACTCACTTCAGTGTTGCTGCTTTACTTTTTTCCTGGTATGAAAATGCTTTAAGAACATACAGTTCTTTAAAAATGATCATTTTTACCCTTTGTGATTTTGAAAGTATCCAGGCATTTTGTTTCAAAGAAAGCTGTAAAACAGATGGTCTATTGATTTAACATGGCAATTTGTACCATAATCTATAACAAGTTTAACTCATAATTCTAAAAAAAAAAATGAATAGTTTACTCACTGATAAAGGACAGTGTTTACTGATTGGTTTTACCAATTTACTATTTTGCTGTTATGTTTTTTGTGAATGCTATTGTTTGTTTTTATGTTAAATCATATCCAAGGAAGCTTATAACTGTTTGGCTGCAGGATAAGAAACATTTGTTCTCCATATGAACTTTTCCAACTGTATCACATAAATTAAATTGTTTAAATATTTACATTTCATAATATGTTAGATAATAGTTATGTCCTATTTTATAGCCTGTTTTAAGTAATACAATATTTATGACATTTTATCATCTTTTCATTGTACCAATAAGGGCTCCTAAATTAAAAAAAATCATAAACATATTGCAACAGAGTTCTACTCCAAAATGAGCTATGATTATTAATTTGTCAGCACTTATGGAATGAAATGGGTCATAACTTAGTGAAAAGGTCAGTAAGAAGATTTTACATCTTCTAGAAGTGGCCTCCAAACAAACTGTGGTAGAGTTGATAATAATGTTGATATAATTAGGTCAATGAAGAATTTCTTAAAGGCTGGCAATCTCTTCCACAAGTGAAAATAAAATCATAGTGACAGATCATCTTTAAGATAAAACTATGCTCTAGGAAATCCTGGGTGTCCATGCTCCTTCATTATGACTAAGAATCTTTGATGATAGCCCCTCCCCTATTCATCTTAAATCACGTATCAACCATCATCTGGATGTAAAAATGTAAACAGAAGGTGGTTGGCCACTTCACAACAATATATTAGACAAATGCTCAATCCCAAAATACCATATTCCCTCAAAAGTCTGGACACTGGGACTAACCCCATAGAGTATAGGAATTATATTTCTATTTCTACATTTTTCAATTAAATTGAGTCTAATAGAAGCCATAATGGCACTGCTTTTTCAATTAATGTGTTGATAAAATTTAAACCTATTCCTGTTTTGAAGCAAACATCTTATCTATCAAGCAAACATTAGTTTAAGACTAGAAGTAAGCTAGTCTGCTAATTAGCTAATAATCACATTCTTTAGGCTTAAAGACTAATAAGGGCTTGGCCCAGTTTACTTCTTTACCCTTGATATTAAATGCTGACAATGGTATTATTCCCTTTAAATTTATTTTGACAGTCTAAGGCACTGCTCCTTGCAATAATAAACCCTTTAGTGTCACTGAATACCTAAGCTTACGGTGGTGGTTGTGGGTGAAGAATCCCAAAGTTGTTGATGCAGTAGAGTATAGAGCACAGACAGAAATTAAAATTTTAAATTAAAAATATCTCAGCGTTTAGATTTGTAAATTTGATTACAAATGTTTAGTTTACAGATTTTATATAAGAAAAAAATTCAGTATTAGGCAATGGATTTTAATTGTGAAACATTTATCTAATTTCATTTGAGAAGAGTTCACCCTGACCTTACTTTACTAAACTAGCTTGATATGTCTTATTATAATCCCATTGCCTAAAACTTTGACACTCATGAGCATTAATATTATCCATCAAGATTCTACAGAAGCTGAAAAAACAATGTAAAATAACATTTTTTTCCACTCTGGTGCACTAGGTGTTATGTCAACTAGTGAGTATGAAAATTTATAGTAAGCATTATTCTGTTCCCTAATTTTTACATGTAGGATAGTCTGTGAATTTACCTTTAAGTTTTTCTGCCAAGCAACCTAGCATAGAAATAGGTCCAAAAAGCACATCTTACGACATACTATGGAATACAGATCACTAGATGGATTTATCATGAAATAAGTTATATCATGGTTAATAATCCTAGTGAATTTCAATAATCAATTATAAATGCTATTCAAGCTAAAAAAATAAAAACGTTTCTTTGAAATCAGGAAATACAGCAGAAATACTAATTGGATACAGAAAAGTTCTTCAAAATCTAAATTTTCCTGAGTAGTTTCCAAATTTTTGATTTAGATAATTTGATTATTTTTTTATTCAAGAAAAAAATAACCTTCAGCTTTACGCATGAATATTTTCTTATGCATCTTTATTTATTTATTTTTTTTAGCTTTTTAGGGCTGCACCCATGGCATATGGAGGTTCCCAGGCTAGGGGCCAAATTGCAACTGCAGCCATCAGCCTATGCGCCAGAGCCACAACAATGCCAGATCTGAGCCACATTTGCAACCTACACCACAGCTCACGGCAACGCCGGATCCTTAACTCACTGAGCGAGGCCAGGGATTGAACCCGCAACCTCATGGTTCCTAGTTGGATTCACTTCCACTGAGCCACAACAGGAACTCCTTATGCATCTTTCTTGACATTAATCCATTTGTTTTTTAAACAAAGAAAAAACCTCTTATTTTTTAAGACAAATCTCATTAAGTTAGTGATTATCTTTCTACAATGAATGAGCTTGTGCTAACAGGTACAACAGTGAAAATACAGGTTTAAACATTTGGCCAAAAGTCAAAATTTCTAAGAAGTCATCCAAAAAGCAACATGAGAACAAAGAAACAACAAAAAAAAAGTAATTTCATATTTTGGGAAACCTGGGAAACATTTGATAACCCAACCATTTTCCTCTCATAGATAATATGTGTCCAAGCAACAGGGATCAAGTGGGGAAAGATTTAGGAAGAAGACAATATACCAAGGAGTGTGAACTAAGCAAGGAAAGTCTTAGAAAGGAAGAAAAAGTGAACTTCTTCAAGGTGAGAGCCACTGCAGGAGTGGCAAACTCAGAAATCACTTTTTAAACAATGGGAACAGGACTAGTTGCTGGTGGTAGAAGAGTACTGAGTTTAGTTCAGGTCTGAGAAACTGAGGAAGGAAGACTAATTAGTGAATTAACTCATAAGTTCATCTTTGCAGAAATGAGTCAACAAGTTTTTCACAGTGATTATAGAAGAAAAGGGATCCTTGCTTTAAAAAGTAAGCAAAAAGCAATAAAATAACAAAAAATGGGAAAAACCTGATAAAGTTAACTCACTGGCTGGGGAGAAGGAAAATTGAATTTATAAGGTAGAAAACCAGTATTATAATAAAAATTACTATTAGCTTTGAATCCAGTCTTAACTCCCTACCCGAAATATAATTGCTTCACGAAAATATCCTTCCTTTAATATTCATGAAAATTACAGTGATGTATAATTTTTAAAATCTTTTTTTTTTTTGGCTGTGCCCATGGCATGTGGAAGTTCCTGGGCCAGGGATCAAATGAGCATCACAGCAGTGACAACACCATATATTTAACCTGCTGCTCCACAGGGCTCCTAAAAATCTTGAATAAGATATGTACAAAGATATTGTTTAAAAAAGGAGTAAAAGAACAGGGGGATCTTTTACAGAAACTGAAAGATTCCCAACTAGAATGCAGAAAAATATTGTGACCATTTATTTTCACCATTGAGTAAAAATAGTAATTCCTTCAGTGAATCAAGGACACTAAGCAAAAGACCAAGAGTTCAGGGAATAAATAACAGAAAAATCAGGAGAGACTTAAAAATTGAGCTGAAGGAGGCAGGATTCAATAAAAAATGGAAGAAAATATAAAAATATCATAGAAATAAGTGAATCTGAAAATAGCACAGGAAAAATGTAGATGCTAAAATAACATTAAGAAATAAAGAGGGGAGTTTCTATCATGGCTCAGTGGTTAACAAGTCTGACTAGGAACCATGGGGTTGTGGGTTCGACCCCTGGCCTTGCTCAGTGGGTTAAGGATCTGGCGTTGCTGTGACCTGTGGTGTAGGTTGCAGATACGGCTTGGATCCCACATTGCTGTGGCTCTGGCATAGGCCAGTGGCTACAGCTCTGATTCGACCCCTAGCCTGGGAACCTCCATATGCCATGGGAGCGGCCCAAGAAAGGGCAAAAAGAGAAAAATAAATAAATAAATAAATAAATAAAGGGGAGTTCCTGTCACGGCACAGTGGAAACAAATCTGACCAGGAACCATGAGGTTGCAGGTTCGATCCCTGCCTTGCTCAGTGAGTTAAGGATACAGTGTTGCCATGAGCCATAGTATAGGTCGAAGATGTGGCTCAGATTTGGCATTGTTGTGGCTATGGCATAGGCCCTGATTCGGCCCCTAGCCTGGGAACTGCCATGGGCCATGGGTGTGGCCCTAAAAAAAAAAAAGAAAAGAAAAGAATGAAAAGAAAAGAAATAAAGGGTACAAAAACTTAAAAATAATAGGAAAGCGGAAATATTTAAAATGAGTTTACAAGAGTTCCCATTGTGGCACAGTGGAAATGAATCCAACTAGTATCCATGAGGATGCGGGTTCAATCCCTGGCCTCACTCTTTGGGTCAGAGATCTGGCACTGCCATGAGCTGTGTGATATGTCCCAGACACAGCTCAGATCCCATGTTGCTGTGGCTGTGGCTTAGGCCAACAGCTGTAGCGCCAATTCAACCCCTAGCCTGGGAACCTCCATATGCCATGGTGCAGCCCTAAAAAGCAAAAATAAATAAATGAAATTAATTAATTAGTTGCAAGTTTAAAAAATAAAAAATAAAAGATATAGAAAATAATTGAAGAAAATTAATTATAAGCTTGGTTGATCTCTCTAAAGAAGACAAAGAAACAAAACAGAAGAAAATTATAGAAAATATAATAAAAGAAAAAATTTCAAAAATGAAAACAGGATTTCTAAAACTAAAAGATGGTATATTTTGTTCTACATATAAATGATGCAGAATGGTCAAGAAAACAAATCCTAGCAAAAGTATATACAATCAATAAAAGGTCCTTTGTGTGGAAAGGCCAACATATTAAAACTCATGTAAAAAAGGGAAAAGCTGATTGGGCTCAGATTATCTGCAGTATCTGGCCTCATTCAGATGTTAGAAGACATTGATACAGCATCTATGAAGTTCTCAAAGAAAAACAAGAAAAGTGTTTTTACATGGATGACCCAGGGTTGAAGTTACCAGGCACACATCTCTTAGGCAAAAGGACTCTGCTTAGGGTTTCTAGCTAAAATAAGGGATACCTAATATCCTTAATACTTCATTAAACATACATATACTAAAAAAAAAAAAGTTCTATATTTATTTTAAGCTCAAATGTAAGTGGATATCCTCTACTCTTATTTGCTAAAGTTAACAACTCTAAGGAGAACATTAAATCCTTTTAACTGCACCACTATAATTAAAAGAAATCTGGGGTCTAGGGTTTCAGAACAAACTGTAAATGTTTTATTCACTGGTACTTTAGAAATGGCAGAGCAAAAAAAAATGATAGAGTGGGAAAGCAAGGTGAAAAGAAAGTTGGTCCACTAAAGTAACTGAAGTGAAAATACATCATAAAAGTTAATAAGCAGTTAATAGATGTATAATTATATTCACCATTACAAATGTGCATTCTAAGAAGGCTAATGAAATTGATTAAAATTATGATAGAAAAGAAAAAGGGCAAAGAAGGAGAAATACACTAATTTTTATCAATGTTCAGATAAGAAGAGACTAGTAAAAATAGGAGATTAACAATATTACATATAGTTCTATAAAATTACAGTGACAAAGTTTAGCATTAGAATAAAATTGCATTCATAAATAGAAAAATAAAAATCTAAATAAAATATACTATAACAAATAAAATAACATGCTGGAACTAAGATCATATATAACTATCACGCAATAAATAAAAGACTTTCCTATCTGTTGTTCCAAAATAAAACTCAACCATAGGTTCTAAGAAATACACCTTATGCAATATAATTTAGAAGAGCGAAAACCAGGATGTCAATGTACAACAAAAAATTACACAAAAAGAAAGCCAGGATTGAAATTTTTTATCAGGCAAACATTGTCAGGCCACAAAATACTATACAAATTGAAGGAGGATATTTTTTTGTTATAAGTTATAGGGTAAAAAGGACAAACACATGATATCTTGTCTCTCCATCCCTAAAAATTAAAGAAATAAAAAGAAGGACCAACAGATCTAAAGAACAACTAAACAGCCAATAGTGTATACTAAGTTCTGTATCTTGAAAAAGAAATTAGGACACAATCTGTTTCCAAGTATCTGTTGACTATTTACAAAAGTGGCAATACTTTACGCCCAAAGAAAAATGTGATAAAGCCCACTAGTTAGGAAAAGACACTATGCATTTTCACATCACTCTGCAAGTAATAAATAACAACCAAAACAAACAGAAACATCTGAAAGTGAAAAACAGAAATCTCTCTTCTTGAGTCATAGAGAAAATCCTATATAACATTGAAAATATCCAGAAAAACAAAAATAAGAAAACCTTAAATGTCTTCTTGAAACAATCCACGAATCATTTCTTAAGAATATAGTATTTTTCCCTTATTTTACATATGGTAACATTTGCAGTACAAAAGCCATGTAGCCACAGAGCTAGGAAAGGGAGGAATTGAATTTAAACTCAGTTGATCAATTCTAAACTTGTTTTATATTAGTCATCAATGCCTTTCAAAGCATCAATCTTTCTTTATCTTGTATAAACTGAAGAAGTTAGTTATTAGTTCAATTATTAAATGTTATTAAATAATAGTCAATGTTTCATATTGCTTATATACAATGTTACAGGTATTTTCCATGTATCAGTGTTTAATCCTTATTTCAATTCTATGAAGGTAAATATTATTATTACACCTAATTTAAAGGAAGATAAGTTGAAGCACAGAGAGTTTAAATAACCTCTTCAATTTACATAGCAATCAAATATTCAGCTCAGAGTCTGAACCCAGAGGATCTGGCTGGCTGTGGATTTAGCCATGTTTTAGAGATAATCTGCGTCTAAGGGACCTTCTAGTTCTTGAGGTCCATAACCCACGTACCTTAGTATTCATGACATGAATGTTTTAAATAATTTATCACAGAATATTGTATGTCTCTCAGTGAATTACATGTGGATAACAAGCACAACTATTGAGATGAGATTTTCCCCAGGGTAAATGAAGAGTAAAATGCTAGGGTCCAATCACACAGAACAACCTCCCTAGCTGTTACCAAAACAAAAGAATTGTTTCAGTAGTGTAGGCAGTGCATGTTCCAAATAAGATTTTTTAATGTAACACAGATGGTGTCGGTTTGATCCAGAGCTGTTAAATAAACACATTATTTTATAAATGAAACTGTCCAACCTCAATGACAAAGTGCCATACATCTGCTTAATAATCACCATTGTACTATTTTTAGAAGAGAATACTGTAATTATTTTTCCCTGATTGCAAGGAATTTAGAAGTGAATCACACAGATGCTCTGCTATTTAAAGTTAAACAATTATTTTCCTCCTCCTTCCTTGCTATCCAATAACATTACTTTATTACGTTGAACTTAAAAATTGAGCTAGGAAAGGTAAATGTAAACCAACATATTAAAGACAGTAATCATCCAAATTGCTACTACTGGGGAAAGAATTCTATCACATGTACTCTATTCCATTGATTGTGAAATTGCTGCTCTCATCAAATGGTATGCTTGACCCTTAGCATTTTCCACTTTTAGAGTTGCAATAATTTCATTGCTTTGCTTTCATCCCTGGATACAGTCTTTATAATAACAAGATGTCTCATTTTATCCTAGCCCATCTCATCTATCACTACTATACTCTCTTCAGTTTGACTCTTCAAAGAAGTTTAGGTTATTTACTATATGGCTGTCAGTCTGGTAGGGGTTTTTTACCAGGCACAGAAAATAAGACATAGTATCAGAGAGTTAAGTGTCAATAATCTCAGGTGAGTACTACTTTGGTTTGGATAGAGAATAAGAAAAACCGAATAAGGGGAAGAAGCATATACTTGTAGAAGGAATTCATGCAATACTTCATATACCTTAGGAGAGGTATATAGACATTTCTCAGGGGTTCAAATGAATGAGATCTGTTGTTTGGGAGATGCAGAACAGGTAGACTTTGTCATCCTACAAGTATTAATGAATGTTTCCTATAAGACTAATATGAAGCTAAGTTCTCAGGCTAGAGTGGTCCTTGCCATGTTAGAATCACAGGAGGGAAAATAAATATTAAACTATTCATCATTTAAACTAAGTAGTTTGAAAGAGAATTTAAAAGTCTGTGAAGGTCTGTATATAAATATAACGCTTTAAGCCACATAAAAATAACCTATAGTGGTAAAAATCACACTTCTTAAGTATCAGTCACATGTTCAGTGTCAGGAGAAGCAGATAATACAGCGAAATAAATGAGAACTAAGGAATTCTGCAAATGTAAGATTGAATCTTGCCTCACCAATCAAATACATGACAAAGTACCATTAGTGCTGCTGAGATCTGACAGTGATAAACAGCAACATTGAGGAAAAAAAACGGGCAGGGCATTCATGGTCTTTAAAAGTCTCTTTCTGCTCTAAGATAACAAGTGATAATATCTACTCAAGATTCTCAGGGAGTGCACTGATGTAAAATGAAGTTGGCTCCTATTTTTAAACCTTTTTTTTTTTTTTAAATCCATGATCATATGACATTTGGAAACGTTAAAAGTCCAACTGCTGGAGTTCCCATCGTGGCGCAGTGGTTGGCGAATCCGACTAGGAACCATGAGGTTGCGGGTTCGGTCCCTGCCCTTGCTCAGTGGGTTAACGATCCGGCGTTGCCGTGAGCTGTGGTGTAGGTTGCAGATGCGGCTCGGATCCCGCGTTGCTGTGGCTCTGGCGTAGGCCGGTGACTACAGCTCCGATTAGACCCCTAGCCTGGGAACCTCCATATGCCACAGAAGCGGCCCAAAGAAATAGCAAAAAGACAAAAAAAAAAAAGTCCAACTGCTTATTAGAACATTAACCCTAAAGCTTGCCTCTGAATTCCTATGATCTGAACATAATAACTGTATGAAAACTTAATATTCTATTGGATAACTAACCAAGTACACACGTTAATAAACTTGTAATTCTGACAAGATAATCTGAAATTTTAGTAATTTGGATGAGTTGGTGAAAAAATTAGCAATATTTGTAATCTTATTGACCTTCTGGTCATAAAGATCAAGCAATTTTTGTTACTAAGTGAACTCTGGGCCAAAATTTTGTGCAAGTTATTCACAGAGCAAAATAATGTCTTATCTATGGTTCTGATTTGAACTGAAGAGTGAAGAAGCCATATAATAGTACAATATCTAGTTCATTTGACCCAACCAAAAGTGGTTTGGTACATGAACCAACAGTGAATTCATTTACTACTTTAGAACAGCAATGTTATAAATGCCACTTATCCATGAATGGAAACAGTCCTCCTACTTTACATAAGCAATTTAACACAGTTCATTTTGTTCAGGTATACATGGCAAGAAACAATTTATATACATTATTTTTCTCTCTAGCTGCAACATCCCCCTATTGCATTCATTTCCCAAGAGCAGATGCTTAAAAAAAGCATCTGAAGGAAATTCTCCTTCATTTTCCCCATAGACAGATGATTTTCCATGCAAAAAAAGTTGCTACTGTAAACAATTTTTTGCCCCATATTTTGAAAGAGCAAGGAAACCTGGCATTCTCTACATGGCACAGAATCTGGCACATATTTTTCAGTTAAATTGTGCCCATTTTGATAATACTGTTCTTTCTGATGTCAGTGCTAGGAATATGAATGATAATACAAGTAACAGTGTTTGTACTTGACATCTCTTTAAATATATCATAAACTCTTCTTGCTAGGATTAGAAAAGAGTTACATTTTTTCCAGAAACACATATAGTTTTATGTGGAAACAGTTAAGAGAAAAAAGGCAAATAAATGCACTAGAGATGAATAAGTGGAATGTTTCCTTCTTTGCTACATTCTTGCTGTGCATCACGCAAGTGCCTGGGCCAAGAATGATTCAGGAATGAGAGGCTGTGCCACAGTCCTTGGTGTTTTCAAGTTTTACCATACTTCCCTTCAAAATCTTTGAGGAGAAAGGGACTGACAATCTCATTCCCATTACACATTAGTCCATCTTTTCTCATTTGGAGAAAGAACATAATTTTTCCATATTAAGTACCTGAAGGCGATTTTCCCCCAACACTGACAAACAAATGAGGATTTTGATATCTGAATCTTTAAAACCCCATATTGAGTATAACCCTCTAGGCGCCTTCTCCATTTACATAGGGGTGCATAACAGATAGCACTGCTACAAATAACTGATGATGTTTGCGGCAGGGTTCTTCAAGCAGTATTCCAATTTATCTGCAGTTAGACCTCCTCTCTCTCTATTCTTCCACCATAGTAGAATGGAAAGGATGATGTCATCCACTTTCTATTTCTCTATTTTCATGAAACTTAACAATTTCTTTCTTGCTTCCCTTTTTCCAGGTCTCAGGGAAACTTTCCCTGGCCAATAAGACTATCTTTTAGAATGAAATTTATTCATCAAATATATTTATGAAATTTATAAAATGCTTATCATAGTTTTCATTTAAAATGTGTTAAAGGGACAGACGTCCCTTTGACACCTGTCTCTCTTACAAGAATGTAAGCTTCAAGAGAGTAGGGAATATAGAATTTTCTTACTATTGAATTGCAAAACCTAACACATCTACATTTGTTAAATATTGACTATTATGAAACTAATAGAAGGAAACAAGATACCTTAGAGAACACAAAATTTTTCCTATGAAGTAATAACAGACATATTGTTGAAAAAATAATCTTGGCTGTTTGCCTAGTTTACATAAGCACAATACACTCATTATTATTGACTGATTATCAATGGCATCCGTAGAGGTATTCTTGTTGAATTTGGTGTCTCATAACTTCTGTTTGGAAACAATATCCATAAGCAATTATAGAATCACTGTATAAGTTTTACTCTGCTTAAATTAGACAGATTTTAAATATTCTCAAGTGTGATACGGTTAGACTTAAAAAAAGCTAATTCTTTGAGGTAGTTCCTTCAATGTCATTGTTATAAAAATGGATTAAAAATTGTATGGCATTATTCTTTGTTATAACAGATAAAACTATGAATAAGCAGGTGCTTCTCTGAATGGCTTTCACTATACACGAAATGTGCCATGACATTAGATCTTATATTTTGAGCTTCTCATGCATTTAAAGGACTCATCTCAATGTCAAACATCTACCCATGTTTCTATTCTACACAGGATTAAAAAAAAATATCTTAGTATACTGTCAATTAATTTTAAACACTGCAAATAATTAGTTTCTAAAGCCAGCATTTTAAAGTAGTTCATTAGTCCATAATATTTCACATCCAGTTTCTCTTTTCAAATTTTTAGTACTGGCATAAGCCTTAGGCTCATAGAAGAAATCGACCAGATAGTTAGATGTCTCGAGGGCAAAACTTTAATATGTGCAATAGAAGCTTCTGCTCTTAAATTTTTCATTACAATAACATGTTACTCAAGTCAAAGAAAAAAAATATATAAGCAGACAAATGGGTGAGAGAAGTGGCTGTGCTCACATGTACATGCACACACACAGTGGGAACTTCGTGGAAACTTCTGGTAACAGTATGACATCTGCAAATGTATTTTTATTTGATTGATTGATTGATTGATTGATTGTCTTTTTGCCTTTTCTAGGGCCGCTCCCCCAGCACATGGAGATTCCCAGACTAAGGGTCGAATCAGAGCTACAGCCACTAGCCTACGCCAGAGCCACAGCAACGCGGGATCCAAGCTGTGTCTGCAACCTATTCCACAGCTCACTGCAACGCCGGATCCTTAACCCACTGAGCAAGGCTAGGGATTGAACCTGCAACCTCACGGTTCCTAGTCGGATTTGTTAACCACCGTGCCATAACGGGAACTCCTGCAAATGTATTTTTAAAGAGTTCATGGATGTTCCTCAGATGGTGGTGGTATCAGAGAAATTCAAGGTCAAGTCAATGCTAGCATATTATTTGGGACTTCTCAGGTCTGGTAACAGAAGGATTAAGATCTGAGAAACTCAAATGTTTATAAAAATTAGCGATGTCCGGGGAGTTCCCGTCATGGCGCAGTGGTTAATGAATCCGACTAGGAACCATGAGGTTGAGGGTTCGGTCCCTGCCCTTGCTCAGTGGGTTAATAATCCGGCGTTGCAGTGAGATGTGGTGTAGGTTGCAGATGCGGCTCGGATCCCGTGTTGCTGTGGCTCTGGCGTAGGCTGGTGGCTACAGCTCTGATTAGACCCCTAGCCTGGGAACCTCCATATGCCGCGGGATCTGCCCAAAGAAATAGCAAAAAGACAAAAAGCCAAAAAAAAAAAAAAATAGCGATGTCCAAAATTTGCGTGTGATGACTGAGATAAAGTCATGAAAATGGAATGAACTTAGTAACAGCAAATATCTAGGTTTACCTCCTGGCTCTAATCCTGTAAATCTGTATCAAGAAAATATTAGTATCTCTGAAGGGGTTTGCTAATATTCAGTGGAACATATGTAGAAAGGATGTAACAGTGTGACTAGATCAGAGTCATAAGTATTAACTCATTCTGTCCCTCTGCTTAAAGAATCCACTATGAGCACCTACAAGAAAGAACTAGAGGGGATATTTAATTGAAGATCAGAAATTACGGAGGATACACACATACTTTGTGCATTGCCCCTGGAATTCTTGTTCTCACAATTAATATAAAATGTACTCATTTAATCCTAGTAATACTCCTTTGAGGCATATATGAGGGTAGATAAGCACAGATGTTAGGTAACTTGCCCAGGTTCACATGGTAAGTGGGGGGAAGAACTAGGACTTGAGCAAAAGCTACCAGCCCCAGAGCTATTCTCTACTTCTCTAAAATCTAGACCTGGTTTTGACACTGCTTATTTGTGGGTCTTGGCTGAAACCAGTTGACAGTGTTGTCGTTTAAGTAGTATGCACATACACGATCTTTAAAAAGTCTACCTTAAATTTGTGTGTGTTTCCAACAAATCTGGAAGCATTTGGGATTGCGTACTTTAAAATTGTCGTGGCATAGTGTAGTTGAAATCCAATGTTGTGGTCCATGAGGGTACCTCAAAGACAAACTGTTATCATCTACAGCTTCTCAAACTGAAGTACAAGATGTCAATGTGGCTGAATCAATAGACAAAGAGCAGAAGCACTGAATTATATTAGAGCTGCTTCTCGGAGCTAATGCCAGGAAGAGTCATGAAGGGAAAAACCAAGATTTGTTATTAATTTAACATTTTCTAGAATAGTGTTAGATATACTAATATTAATGACATTAAGAATTACATTCACTTTTCTAAAGCCTTTACATATGTGATTGCATTTGCATCTCATAATAATCAGATGGAGGGATCTACTTTTAAACCAGTTTTGCACATTAAACATCTGGGGATGAAAACATGGATTTCCCAACCAACACAGTAAGTAAGTAGTGGAGCCTGGATTTGAATCCAAATCTTTAGCTGCAAAGTTAGTTTGAGAATCCTCCCAGAGTGATGGGGATGAAAATATTTCAAATAATTAAAATGCAAAAATGAATAAGGCAGAACTGATTACTGCATTACACAAAGTGGATCTGAATTGTTCTTATCTAGTGTTATATTTGTAGTTTTTTCCTTCTGATTGTTGCCTATGATTGTGTAAGAGAAAGAGGTTTACTAATAGAAACGTTAATGTCAAACACTTGTAATAAAACAGATTTTAAGTGCCCCACAAATGGCATTTCTAAGAGAGTAATTTAAAACCTAATGGTGCTATTATTTATATTGTTTTTCTTTCTTTTTAAAATTTTATTGAAGTATATTTGACTTACAACATTGTATTATTTTCAGGTGTACAGCAAAGTGAACCAGTTATACATGTACCCATTCTTTTTTCCCATGTAGGTTATTACAGACTATTGAGTAGATTTCCCTGTGCTATACAGTAGATCTTTATTAATTATCTATTTTTATTATGGTTAGAAACCTCAATACCTAGAATGGCTTTTTTCTATTATATAGTGATTTATTAAAAGTCGAGGTTTATAATCATAAGAATTTTCATTAAATATCAAGTTCACTGTGATTTCAGGAAAATCTTTTCTCTCAAAATGAGATTCTTAAAAACTTTTGAAAAATATGGAGCTCCTGTCATGGCTTAGTGGAAACAAATAAGACTAGGAACTATGAGGTTGCGGGTTTGATCCCTGGCCTCGCTCAGTGGGTTAAGCATCCAGCGTTGCCATGAGCTGTGGTGTAGATTGCAGATGCGGCTCGGATGTGGCATTCCTGTGGCTATGGCGTAGGCCAGCAGCACTGCAGCTCCAATTAGACACCTGGCCTGGGAACTTCCATAGCTGTGGGTGAGGCCCTAAAAAGATAAAAAATAAATAAATTAAAAAAACTTTTGAATTATAAATCAACTTTTGAGGACCACTGGCTAGCAAATATAGCATGCAGAGATCTCATTCAGGGGTTCCAATGTTAGTATTAGCAGTAACACCAATAACAGCAGCAGACAACTCCAATAACCAGCTTCTAACATGAAAATTGCTCATAATACATGGGCAGAGAATGGGTCACACACTATTCCTATGTGTGTGAATTTATGTGTATTGACAAGCTATGAACTAGTCTCATGTTTGCCATGTAATAGTAGCTCTTCTTCATGTGGATGGGAGTGGGGAGTAGAGAGTACAAAGGCAGGGGGGATTACATACTACCTCCCAAACACTCACCAATAATAAAAACCAAAAAAAAGTATTGATTCCACCCTGGTTATAATAACTGCAGAAGTGTCATATTGGTTGAGCATAAAACAAACAGAATTTAAAACACAAAGTCCTTCTTGGTTAATGAAATATCTTTGCAACAAAAATGATTCTCCAGGATAAAAATTTAGGGCAAAATTTAAAAAATATTAATCTTTGGGTGACTTGTCTATAATTGTATCATTTTCCTCAATTTTATAAGCATATATTATTTTTAAAATGGTGCAAAATATAACTCTAAACTTCAAATATCCAGAAATTCCTATGAATCAATTTAACATTTTTATTCCTGTTTTAGTTATCATTGTTTGGCATGATTTTGAGTATGGAAACAATTATATTACAGTTGTTGAAAGTCTGCTCTCATACGTACTGTGAAGACTTCTATCTTAATAACAATGTTTAAGACCTAAACAAAAAAGGCTTTGGCTTCAGTAAAATCTCAATATAAAAATCTTTTTTTTTTTTTTTTTTTAAGGGCTGCACCTGTGGCACATGGAGGTTCCCAGGCTAGGGGTCAAATCGGAGCTATAGCTGCTGGCCTATGCCACAGCCACAACAACGCAGGATCTGAGCTGTGTCTGTGACCTACACCACAGCTCATGGCAACGCCAGATCCTTAACCCACTGAGCAAGGCCAGGGATTTTACCTGTGTTCTCATGGATGCTAGTCAGATTCTTTAACCACTGAGCCATAATGGGAACTCCTCAATATGTTAATCTTGATGATTTTTCTTGGCTTAATCCTGAATCATAACCTAAGATTTTTAAACAAATTTTCACATTCACCACTATTTTAAAGATGGTTTACAGATCCATGTTTAGAATTCAGCTGCACTGGCCTCTGGCCTCCGTTAATCATCATTAAAACCCTTTACTTATATTCATTTATTGGATACAATGAGGAATAATTATATAAATATTTTAGCAATTAATGCTATTTTCATTAAGGGTTATCTTTTTATCTCTCATTTATTTTTAATTCTATGAATACAGCAACCCAGAAAACATATGGTGCTGAATTTGAGGATGTTATTCCACTAAAGATTAATATGCTAATTGTATTGATGGATTCATGTTGAACATACATTTATTCAATAAGTATCCTAAATCAATCAATCAAAATCTACTGAAAATTTAGGGTTTTTGTTTTGTTTTGTCATTTTATGGGCATACCAGTGGCATACGGAGGTTCCCAGGCTAGGGGTTGAATCAGGAGCTGTAGCCATTGGCCTATGCCACGGCCACAACAATAGCAATGCCAGACCCAGGCCATGGCTGCAGCCTACATCACAGCTCATGGCAACGCTGGATCCTTTAACCCACTGAGTGAGGCCAGGGATCGAACCTGCGTCCTCATGCCTGCTAGTCAGATTCGTTTCCACTGAGTCAAGAGGGGAACTCCCCTGAAAATTTAGTTTTAAAATATTATGAGCGTTCTGTGGTGGCCTAGTGATTAAGGATTCAGTGTTATCACTGCTGTGGCTAGGGTTTGAATCCTGGCCTAGGAACTTCTGCATGCTGTGGGTGCAGCCAATATAAAATAAAATGGTACAAATGACTAGTTATTCAAAAGAACTATAATTTATAAAAAAAAAATCCACTTACATTTTATGGTTTTTAATGACATATACTAATTTTGCCTGCTGAATATAAAGTCACTATTTTATAAAATTTAGCAATATTTTGCCATGCAATTAGAAAAATATCAGTATAAAAATGAATTGTAAAATCTTGATAATATGGATATTTATATTTTAAAGATTATTTGAAAATGATTTATTTTGCTTCTGGACTGAGTGATCTAATTTCATTTTATTCTTAATTCTGAAGGGGTTGAACACCCAAAATATTGTCTAGAGTAAAGAATTCTTCTGAAAGGAAAATTACGCTCTTAAGAATGTTGAACTTAAATTTAATATTCATAGTTTCACTATAATTTAATAGATACATTATCTACAGATAAAAAGTGACATGAAAGGGGTTTCTCACTCTAGAAGAATACAGATGAATAAGCTCATAATCCTGGAGTAATTGGTAATAGTATGATTTTTGAGATTCCACAAGACTGATAGGAAGAGAGGAATAGAAACAATATTTCTACATTATTTATATTTCAATAAATATTTCAATCATATATGCATTCTAAAATTTTGGCAATCTGCCCATGACAATAACAGTAATATATTTCACCTATTTCCTAAAATCAAGGAAAAAATGACTTTAGCAATAAAGGTACAGAATAGTCAAGATTTATTTTCTTCTAGTCCAATCTTTGGGAAAGAGAACTCTCAAGAGACAGGAAAATATCGGGAAATAAGAAGACATTAAATTATATTCCTAGAGAGTTCATGAAAAAAGAAAAGGAAAGCTAAGAATACAATACTATGGTTTGATAGAACCAGGGGCTCTTTATGAGTTCTCAGCTCATCAGGATAGTTTTAGTTGTGAGTGGGGGTTAAGTGGAAGTCTGCTATTCCAAACTGACTCAGGACATAGATGTGTTTGTGATAGTTATAATACCACTGTCTGTGCCAGTTCTGAGAAGCATATAGTTATCAGACTGGCTAGGAAGCTACACAGTTAGTGAGGTCTTTCCTTTTTGACAGATCATTTCTCTATTAATTGATTTAATCAGGGAGAAAGAAAGAGAGAGAGAGTTGCTGTAATTTGTAGCTTTGTGGCTAACATTCCAATTGGAGTAGGTGCATCTCTTTGGCCTTTTGGGTGGAGAAAGGAAAGAGAATTGCAAAGTGGAATCACGTGGCAGGTTTTTTCAGGACAGAAAATGACATATCTTTTATGAGCTGGAACATGTCACATGTTTTCAAAAGGGGCTTTTCCTGTTCTGAATATGACCATTCTGGGCAGTGGCATATGTCTGTAAGGGACAGAAATAGAAAACCCACAGGTGGAAGAGATGCTAAGCCTGGATGGCTGGCATGGATCAAGAGCCGCTTTCTCTATGAGTGTGGGATGATATTGAATATAATGGTTTCTTCAGACTGCCCTAACGGAGAGTCACTTTTTGGTGGCTTAATGTAACAGAAACTTAAGACTCTCACAGTTCTGAAATCAGGCCATCACCAAAGCCATGCTTCCTCGGGAAGTCCGAGTAGAATTCTTTCTTGCCTGCTTCTAGCTTCTAGTGGTGGCCATCAATCCTTGGTGTTCTTCACCTGCAACGGCATCACTCCAGTCTCTGCCTCTGCTGTCACAGAGGGTCCTCCCTATGCAAGTCTGTGTCCTCCCTGGGCTGCCGACTCTCTGATATTTCTCTCCTCTTTTTTATAATGACAAAATCATGTTGGATTAAGGGCCCTGCCTACTCGAGTGTGACCTCATCTTAGCTACTATGTCTTCAATGACACAGGTCACATTCTGAGGTACTGGGGGTTAAATGTCAATATATCATTTTGGAAGACATAATTCAACACATAACCTGAGGTAAACCAAAATTTTGGCAACGCCAACAGTCTCCTTGCTTAGGTCAGAGTTTGCTTGACTAGAAAACTATATCTTTTTTTTTTTTCCTCTCCTGCTTTTTAGGGCTGCACCTGCAGCATATGGAAGTTCCCAGCTTAGGGGTTGAATTGGACCTGCAGCCGCCAGCCACAGACACAACAACACCAGATCCAAGTCACGTCTGCAAGCTACACCATAGCTCAAGGCAATGCCAGATCCTTAACCCACTGAGAGGGGCTGGGATTGAACCTGCGTCCTCATGAATACTAGTCGGGTTCGTAACCGACTGAGCCACAGTGGAAATTCCCTAGAAGACTATCTTATTCAGAACTGCTAAAACAAAGACATCATTGACTTGGTGGCTTAAACAACAAGATTTATTTCTCACAATTTTGGAAGCTGGGAAGCCCAAGATCAAGGTGTAGTCTATCTCAGTTTCTAATGGGGTCCTCTTCCTGGTATATGTCCTCACATAGTGGAGAGAGAAAGGAAACAAGCTCTTTTCTTATAAGGGTACTAGTCCCATTGTGAAAGGATCCACAGTCATAAACCAATCACCTTCCAAAGGCTCCACATCAAATACCATGAAACTGGGGATTAGGGTTTCGACATAAGAATGTTGAGGAACACAAATATTCAGTTTATTGCAGACTAGATTATAAATGATACTAATCTTCAGATAAGTTTAAAAAGCCATAAAACACTGTGAAGTTTTATGATTTGTCAACATGGGTAAGGTTTAAACAATATTTTTATGATTAAGACTTTTCATACCAGGAAAAATGATCAGTTCCTACAAACATTAACTTAATTTTTATTCCATGATTGTTTTCCATTTTCTTAAGCATGACACATTTTGTTAGTCCCTGAGTCACCTTTTACCTCTATATTTTCAAAGCTTTTCTTTATCCTAATTCCATCTTGTAGAGAGATTCAAAAAGGGCTCGGTCCTCTCAAGTTTCCATAGTTCTTAAGTAGATAACTGGTAAAATTTATTTCCCTATTTGATCTTTAATTATAAGATCTCCATATCATTTTTAAAATTTATTGAAGTTTAGTTGATTTACAATGCTGTGTTAATTTCTGCAGTACAGTAAAGTACTTCTATTTTATATACATACACAGCAGGGAGCCGAGAAAATGCAGGGACTCAAAACAAGGACCTTGCCTGATGGCAAAAAAAAAACCTGAAGGCAGGTTCCTAACCAAGGAAGGGAGCTCACCTGAATGGTACAAGCCAAAGGTGGGCTTCTGGTCAGGATAAAAGCTCACCTGAATGGTGCATGCCCAAGGTGGGCCTCTGGTCAGGATGAAAGCCTGCCCACATGGTACAAGCCAAGGGCAGGCCTCAGGTTACACAGCTCTCATTTTGATGTTGATGGTGAAGAATTGAGGCTTTCCTGGGAAAAAAAGTTCCATGTTTGCGCTGGAGAACATGGATTGTTTCTCTGGTGACCTAGTCTTTCCTGCTGTTTCATTTGTTATTCAGTTTTCCTCAGTCTTTCCTGATTATTTACTTATTGTTCTTATTTTCCATTCCTATTTTCCTGTGGTGATTTGTGGTTTAACAAAGTTACAACAATAATAAGAATTTCATCCTGAAGGACTTTCCCCTATTTTCATCCAAATTAGTTAAAACATAGTGTCTATTAACTAGCTATATAGTAAACGTTAGAGTTAGGATCTTAATGAGGTTCATAAAAGTTAGACATATATTATCCAAAAAACCTAGCTGTGAGATTTGTCCTTGATTTTAAAAGCTTTTAAGTGATAGCTAGTTTAGTTAAGTTGGTTTATATTTACTTACACTATCTCCCTGCCATAATGCTTTGAAGATAAGCACCAGTCTACAAACAAGGTTTGTGAATGCCAAGTTCTTGTGTCTATGGCCTCTTCAAAGTACTCACTAAGTTTAGTTAAGATAGAGATCTTAAAACAGGATGCATAGCTGCTATACCATGTAATAGTTAACCAATGAACTTTTAACACTGGGATGTAATCTGTAGTGAAAAACTGTCTATATAATCAATCACTGTTGCCAATAAAGTTTGAGCAGTCCAGCGCCCTGAAAGAAGGGACAAAGAGGCTGTCTCCGTTGCAAAAGCCGACGTCCACCCCTCTTCTTCGGGAAAGTGTACACTCCCTGGCCACCGGAGCTGTCCTCCAGCAACAATACACATTCTTTTCCATATTCATTTTCATTATGGTTCATTACAAGAATATTGAATACAGTCTCTGTGCAATAGAGTAAGACCTTGTTGTTTATCCATCCTATATAAAAGTTTGCATCTGCTAATCCCAACTCCCAATCTATCCCTCCTCCCACTTGGCAACCACAAATCTGTTCTCTATAAGTCTATTTCTGTTTCATAGGTAAGTTCATATGTATCACTGATATAATTTTTATTTCTATTTTACATTTAACACATAAAATCTCTCAGTACACAATCGAGTTTCATTTCAAATAAAAAAAATATGTTCAAAGCGACAACCAGATCTTGTGCTGTGGTTAAAAACATGGACTCTGTAGGTTAAAGGCGTGGGTTCGAATTCCTGCCCTACCCTATCTTTATTTTATAATATCGGTCATACTATTTAGCTTTCTATGCCTATTTTCTCATCAAGAAAAAGGGAGTATTAGTAGTATTTACTGGTAGGCTTATCCTTAAGATTAAATATTCTTTAAGAATTAAAAAGAGGAGTTCCCGTCGTGGCGCAGTGGTTAATGAATCCGACTAGGAACCATGAGGTTGCAGGTTCGGTCCCTGCCCTTGCTCAGCAGGTTAACGATCCGGCGTTGCCGTGAGCTGTGGTGTAGGTTGCAGACACGGCTCGGATCCCATGTTGCTGTGGCTCTGGCGTAGGCCAGCAGCTGTAGCTCCAATTCAACCCCTAGCCTGGGAACCTCCATATGCCGCGGGAGCGGCCCAAAGAAATAGAAAAAAGACAAAAAAAAAGACAAAAAAAAAGAATGCTCGGAAAGATGAAAGTCTTGTATAAGTAAAGTTGACCCTTGAACAACACAGGTTGAACTACACAGGTCTACTTACAGGTGGATTTTGTTCAACAGTATATACATAGTACTACATGATCTTCAGTTGATGTGTGGATGCAGTATCTTGGTCAGATTTGGAGGAACAACAGATAGGGAAAACCAACTATAAGTTATTTATCAATTTTTGACTGCAAGGAGGGTTATAGCCCCTAACCCTTGAGTAACTTAAGGGTTAGCTGTATAAATAATTGTTATTACTAAAGTATAAAGTGATATTGAAATACAGCAATGTTTAACCTTTAGAGAGCTTTCTCATCTGTCTAGTTTGGGATACCTGGAATGTGAAACTGGGAATAGATTCTCCTTCTCACATTAACTATGTGAACATAGACTAGCTATGGAAATTCTTCAATATTCAGTTCCATGCCCTTCAGATTCTAACTAGTCTATCTCATGAGTGTGGAATAAAGTTGGGTGCAGTGCTCAGAGAAAAGTACTTGGCAAATGACAAAATTTCAATCCTGACTCTTTCCCCTTTCTTTCTTCAACTTTAGCTTTGGGCAGTGAGGAAAATGAACTGGAGAAATAGAAAGAGGACTGGAGATCAATAAAAAAGTTACTGCAATACCAGTAGTAATATGAGAAAAGAGCTGGTAATAAGGAGAAAAGGAAAGTGTAGAAAGTAGGAGGCAACACATTCTTGGTAAATGATTACATGAGGAGTTAATGAGACATGGAAGAATGAATGATGATTCAAAGACTTCTGCAAAAGAAGTTCTTTATGGTGATAACACTTTGTTACCCATATTTTGCCATACAAGTCATATATGGTATCATTAATAGTACCTGAAATAACCTAAATATTCAAACGAATATGGCTATAAATTTAGTCTTTATTTTTATTCTATTACTGTCCTCACTTTTGTTCCTACCAATTAGACGTGGCTTCTTTGCAACTTGAGGAGAGTATTCTAATACAGCTATAAAAAAATGCATTTTCATTTGGGAAAATATTATAAAACCTATTTTTGAAGTCGTTGTCTATACCATAGTTCATTATACTGGGGGCTCCATTATGCTTTTGAATTTGACTATGAATAATATCAGGATACCCTGCTGGCAATAATTTCAATATTTCTGTTTATTTAAAAACCAGCTCCAGAACTATTAATGATTTTGGAGAACATTTCTTTATGTTAGATATTACTTATGAAAAGAGATAGAAGGAAGTGCTTTAAAAAAAACACATGTGAGTAGTAACAAATATTACTATGTTATCTAATATAGCTAAAATCAACAAATACATTACATTCCTATATATAACCTAATCAGACTTCTGATCCTAATTTAAAAACAAAGTAACACCTACTTTAAACTCTATCAGCATTAATTTGATTAGAAACATAATTTGTGTCTAATGAATGATTTATTTTTAATATGCAAAAAAATAAGAAATTCTATTTAAAACTATTCTAATTTTTTAATGAAGTAAAATTATATATTATTATTGCAACTTCATTAGTTATGAAGAATTGTTGGAGATATGGGCGAATTTAAGATCTTACCTCTCACTTTAAATAGGGGAAGTAACCATAATAAAAGTAATTTAAAATAGAGAAGAATATTAAATTTTGAAATCTAAGTTTTAAATAAAACAAGTTTAAAAAATAGTTAATACAAGAATTATTGTGATGATATGCAAGGTAATCCAGTGGTGAGCTATGAATTCTAATTTTCCTATAAGATAAAATAATAATTTATACTAAATAGGAACTAAACTGATTTTCCATTAAATAATTTCAGAATCTATAATGTAAAGAAAGATTAAATCCAGTGAAACCTCATATCAAGCTATCAGATTCTAAACTTAAAAACTTAGTTTAATTTGGTGATTATCTGACAGTTCTGAGTAGAACCCAGTAGGTGGCAGTAGGCTGTTATAAAGTCATCAGGAGGAATAAGAAATAAATTATACATTCCCAGTATTATATGGGTATATAAAGAATCTTAAGAATAAATTATACTATTCGTTCTAATATATCCGGATACAACCACATCCCTAAATGTGATATTTGTAAATACTATAGTATATATTGTATCCTTTTGTATGGTAGTAAGCCATACATTCCTGATTTATACAAACATACTTTTCTCATATTAGATGACAATTACTCAACTCAGTCTCAGTAAAAATCACAATCAAATTTCAGGATGGCTCAGTATAAGTAAAATAAGTATTAATTTAAAAAGTATCCAAATCATTCCATTGGAAAAAAATTTTAAGGAGGCAATATTTTATAATGGAAACTGTACACAACCAGGTATTTAAGGTATTAAAAATATTCAAAAGCTATACGTGGGGTGGTTAGTTGGGGACATATATATGCCTTCTTGCTTTGAATTAATGCACAATTCATCTATCTGTATAAATGTATAGGTTCTTATTTTGAATTAATGTACAAATTTATGCTTTCAAAGACATTATTTAGTTTTTAGGTTTGTGTAATTGCTTTTGTTGCAAGGATTAATTATGCTTGACTCCGAGTTATCCAGCCAGAACATGTAGAAGAGTAAGGCAAAATTAAATACATAGGACAAAATTTTGTGAGCAGTCCTACACACTTGCCTTTTCCAACTTTGAAGAATCTTATTCCTACCCAAACAGTGTCCACTCACTTCATTGATCCAGTCATGGAACACTATTTGTAAGAGATTTTTTAGCTTAAAATTTCCTGAAGATGGGAAAGAAAAATGATTACACCTATAACCTGAAATGAAATTTTGCCTAATTTACTAGAACTTTAAGTTATACATAAATGTATGCAATAACTAATGTTTATAATGCAGTGGGACTGTGAAATTACCTCTCCTTTCCTCCTTCCTGAAAACAGGTGGTGAAAACCCTTGCTAATTATGGACAAAGGAATTCCCTGGTGATTCCTGTGTTCTTTCCTTGCTCTCTGTAGATATTCTTTCCCAGACTCCTCCTCCTTGGGAGTTAGCAGATCTCATAGATCTGATTTGCCCCTGTTAGCAGATCTCATAGATCTGATTTGCCCCTGTGGGCAGCACTATTTACTTCTAAATAGCAAGGTCTGCAATTATTCTGGCCTTCCAGGCAATGAGTAGATTACTCATTCTATAGGTCAGAACTCAAAAGTTCATTATTGGTGAACAACTAAGTCTCATCCTCTTGGTCAGATATCAAGGGATCTCTGTAAGTTAACTTGACTTCTTGTTTTTTTGTTTTTTTGTTTTTTTTGTCTTTTTGCCTTTTCTAGGGCCGCTCCCTTGGCACATGGAGGTTCCCAGGCTAGGGGTTGAGTCGGAGCCATAGCCGCCGGCCTACACCAAAGCCACAGTAAAGCTGCATCTGAGATGCGTCTGCGACCTACACCACAGCTCACAGCAACGCGGGAGCCTTAACCCACTGAGCAAGGCTAGGGATCGAACTTGCAACCTCATGGTTCCTAGTCAGATTTGTTATCCACTGTGCCATGACGGGAACTCCAAACTGACTTCTTGGTCTATGTTTCAATTGGCTCTGAATTCAAGCAAAGGAAAAAAAGTCATGTATTAAGCTCCATCAAATTCTAACAATAAAGTAACATGCATATATGCAAATATGCAGTGTAAATATAAAGATGTGCCTGAGAAGAATATATTCCAATTTAAGGCAATGCTGAGACCTTAATTCTGCTCACAATGTTCCACTTCTTAATCTGGATATTAGGCACACAAGTATTTGTTAAATCATTTTTAAAAATACATTTACAGTTTTCTTTATCTAAGCTGAGCACTCTCACTTTATTCTTTCCTCTGCTGTTGGCAGTTTTCTGTCAATCTGAGATGAAAGGAGGCTTTACATCCAACAAGTTTTGGCAGAGAACAGAACAGCTTCTTTTTTGATGTATACACTGAAAAATGGATTTTCCATTGTTCAATACCGTGAAAATTTCCCCATTAAAAGAGGCATAAGGCAGTTAGCTTTGCAACCTGTTAATAATTGATATTGAGAGATTGTGATCTACTTAAAAGCCAGATTTCTTGTTTCTGCCTTTAACCTAACAAACATATCAAGATATCGTACAGAATTTGTGTCATCATTGTTTCAGTAAGTTTGGAAGGTGTTCTAGGGTAATGTATCCATGCTTACTTGGTCCTTGAAAAAGATTAATCTCCTTAAATCATTCCCATAGCATAGATTCAAACAGCAGCCAAATGTAATAAGCTAATTATGGGTAAGATTCAAGTGTCATTCCTTATTAAATCAATGCTCTAAAAAGCTATCCTAAGTTTCCTAATCAGTAGATATGAACAATTAACATCTAATTAGTCATCCATCATCCTTGCTAAAAATGTTTTAAAAGGAAAATTAAAGAGATTTCTCCCATAAAGATTTCACTGCAAATGTGAGATAGTGTCGTTTTCCACTTACATATTCATCGTTTACTATCTAGTAGCCTACTTGCTAAGGTGATTACTTTAAACATGAAATTATTAATTGGAATATTCCAAGGATATTCAAGAATTCCATCATTTTATGGTTCCAAATGACTTAGTCCAACCAACTGATTTTACAGAGAGGACTCTGAGACAAATGGATGTTTAACTTATAGACAAAGCTGCATATTGGAAAGGTATTTAAGGCCAGGAAATGTTCCATCCACCCTCCTTTCTTTCCTTTATAGTTTAAAAGAACATTTTAATGACTTCAACCTGACTTCATAGATTCCTGGAGTCCCCGTTATTATGTGAGTATAATTACTAAGAACTTATTTCCATCTGGCTTTAGCAAATCTGAATAACATAGTAGATACAAGTTAAGGAGCTCCAGTCATAGTATCTGGGCTCAAATCCCAATTTAAGCACTTCCTAGCTGTGTAACTTTAGGTCAGTTGCTTCAAGTTTCTGTGTCTTTCCTTTCTTATTCAGGGCATGAAGATGCTGATGATGCTGATAACGACAATGATGACAGTATCTACCTCCAAAACTGGTCTCGGGAAGAAATGAATTATTACTCTAAAATGCTCATATCACCTTACATAAAATTTAAGTCCTCATTAAATATTATATATTCAAAATAGCACCTCAAACTTTCTCATATTTTCTTCAAATCAATTTTCTATAAAACAATGAATATACTGATTGATAAAAATTGAGACCGCCATTCAGACAACACAGTTCCTGGATTTTGTATGTTTCCATTATGTCTAACTAAGACCAACAGAGAAAATATCATTAAGTCACTCCCAAACAGTAAATTCTTTTCATATTCATTTAGATTTATAGGTACCTAGATCCTGGCTGACAGTTTTGGCGTATATATGATTTCAACTAGCAGCAGCTTGACTAGGAGAAAGTATTAAAAAGGAAAGTTACAAAATGATTTAACCTAGCTAGGACTTAGAATAAAGCCATGTGGATATCAAGAAACCCACTAATACCAAGTGCCTAGACTTGAAGGAGTGCAGAGGGAAGGCAGCTTGGGTTTTATTTCTTTTTCATTGACCTTATGACACTTCCTACCCTGGTGTTAATGTATCTACTCAGCTTCCCACTTCAATGGGTTCTAGGCATCCACAGGGTCTACAGATAGAATGTAAATATCATAGATAATTTATACTTATAGCACCTACATAGCAAATTTACATATATTCAACACTACGGATTTCTTCAAATAGTAAATATACCTTGAAGAAGTGAATACACCTTGAAACACCTACATGTAGTATGCACTGAGAATTAGACAAGGGAGATATCTTCCTGGATATTTATATCCAAGATATCTTCTTGGAGCTACAGTCTAATGATAACACAGATAAATAAACATGTAGTTTTAAAAATGTGAAGAGTGCTCTGGTAGGAAGTCTCTTTTACTCTACTTCACATAATCCATATACTATCCATATTTATACTTTCTTCTGCACCTTGAAACTTTCCTTCTTTTATGTATCACTCTCTTGGATTTTATTTTTTTTAATGATTTTTATTTTTTCCACTATAGTTGGTTTACAGTGTTCTATCAGTTTTCTACTATACAGCAAAGTGACCAGTCACACATACATATATACATTCTTTTTCTCACATTATCCTCCATCATAAACAACTAGATATAGTTTACAGTGCTATAGACATGGAAACACCTAAATGTCTATTGATAGATGAATGGATTAAGAAGATATGGTATATATGCACAAGGGAATACTACTCAGCCATACGAAAGAACCAAATAATGCCATTTGCAGCAGCATGGATGGAACGAGAGACTCTCATGCCTTTTTGTATTAAAGCAGATATTTTCATCACACTTCCCCTTTATAACCAAATTTCTAAGATTTGTATGCCTTCCTAACCTCCAAATCTTTACATTGTATTCATTCAGACTTCACCTTATCTTCACACAGCAAAATAATGTTGCTACCTTCATAAAAATCCCTCGTCCTAAATCCAATGAATAGTTTTCAAGTTATATCTTAATCTCTGAGCAATACTCAATAAAGGACAACATTTTCTCTCAAGATGTACTATTTTCTTTGTTTTTTGGTAAGTACTCTTTTTCTCTTATTACTCTGATCACTCTTTCATAATATCTTTGCAGCTAAGCCTTCTCTACATTAAATACCTATTTGATTTTTTCAAACTCAAATACAGGCATTCTTTTTGTCACTATACCACCATTATCCAATAGAAGTATAATTTGAGTCACAAATAGTATATCTATCATTTTAAATGTTTTGGTAGCTACAACAAAAATGTAAAAAGAATCAGAGGAGATTTTATGACTCAGTACATCCAAAATATTATCATCTCTACATGCAATCAATATAAACAATTACCAGTGAGATATTTTATATAATTTGTTTCCTACTAAGTTTTAGAAATCTGGTATAATTTCAGGTTCATACCAGCTATCTTTCAAGTGCTACATACCCCTCATGCACTCAGTGGTTCCTGTATTAAATGGTTCAGGTCTAGTCTTCAAAGAGCTACATGATATCATCCATCCTATGGCTTTAATTAAGTCTTCAAAACCAAGACTCCAAAATATTTACCTGTACCCTAAACCTCTTCTGAGTTCTGTATATTTTACTGTATATTTGAGATCTCCCCTTGGGTACTTCAAATTCTCCTTAAATGCAACATGCCTATGTTTAAAAGCATGATTTTCTCCTCACAAATTGAACTTGTTCTAACTTGATTTATCTCAATGATTGGAGCTACAAACTACATAGTTTTACAAGGTAAAAACCTAGTTATTTTGATAATCTCCTTTCAAATCTATGATGATGATGATATTATTACATTCATATTCAATTTAATAGGAAGCCTTGACCTTTTTATCTCCTTTGAGAAGGAAACTCATCACATCTTTCTTCTACTCTTAATTTCTTAGTCCAAATTAACATTATCTCGAGGATAATGACTCTCTGGTTCGCTGTAATATGCTTCCTTGATCTCTGTTCCTTTTTATATAGCACTAATCAAAATTTATAATTAGAATTTGTTTGCTTATCTGACAAATTGATAAATTGTAAATTCAATGAGCAAGAACCATGCTTGTTCTGTTCATGAATGTATTCCACAATACTTAGCAGGTACGATGCATATCATAAACAATAAATCCTTAAGTAAAAAGTGCTTAATGTAGTATTAGAGGGTCAAATCAGAAGTGTTTTTTTCTTTTCTGGGATGTATTTATCATGAAGTAATTTGGTTTTATTTTTCTAAGTTAAGTGTATTTGTCTTTGATTCAAATCCCACTTCTAGGAAATTACAGCCTAGAAATACTCATGGTTATACAGCATAGTAGTGACTTACATTGCTTCCCATTTTATGTTAGGATAAGCATTTTATCTCTATTATTTTACTTAATCCCTCATTAGCCCTGCAAAGAAATATTATTTATCTAGAAATAAACAAAATATAAAGTCCAAAGAGGTTAAATAGCTGATTTAGTTCACACACTAACTAAAGCAGTGGAACCATTAATTGATTCAAGCAATTGGATTTCAGAAATCTAATGTTTTTAAGTACATTGCCCCATATCATATTATTACCTAAACATTCTCTAACTAAAATTTCCACAAGCAGGGAAAGAAATAACTAAATATTTTACACTATATCTATGCTATGGAAGAAATATAGTGATGCCATGAAAAAACAGAAATGTTACCTCTACAGAAAGATTTCAAAGATATGTCACTAAGTAAAAAAACAAAAACATTTAAAAAGCAAGTTGCACAAAAGCTGAAGTGTGGTAGTGGACTCTATGATCAATTTCCCCTGGTTTTACTTCCAGGAATATATTTCCTTGCCCAAGGAAGTGGGAATTTGCAGATGTAATTAGTGTTACTAATGAGTTGACATTAAAAGAAAGTGATTATTCTGGATATTCTAGGTGGTTTCCTGGCTGAGAGCAGAAGGGAAGTCAGATAAATTTGAAAGATGAGAAGAGCTTGACATACCATTGCTGCTTCGAAGTCAGAGGGGGCCATATCCAAAAATGTGGGTGGCCTCCAGTAGCTGAGGACAGCCCTTGGCCAAAAGCCAGCAAAGAAACAAATATACAGATCTATAGCTGCAAGGAAATGGATTTTGCCAACAACCCAAGTAAGCTTATAAGCAGATTCTTCCTCCAAGCTTTTTTTGTAGGTACTATGCCTGGATTCTTGATTCCAGCCTGTGATACCCAAAAGAGGACCCAGTCAAGCTATGCCAGGCCTCAGATCTATGTAATGTGAGCTAATAAATTTGTTGTTATAAACTATCACATTTATGGTCATTTATTTTACAGCAATAAAAAATTAATACAACACAAAATATGATCCTATATTTTTCAGTAAGCAACACTAGCTGTGGGTACATGGAAAGGTCTGTAAGTGCACAGGAATAGAACTGGAAAGGTAAAGACAACACTAAAAAAATATTGATCTCTAGAGTCTCGAGGACTCTAAAACGGCAGTTTTCGTGTTAAATTCCACATAGGTATTTATTGGTTGAATCCTTTATCTGCATAATATATTTGTGCATTGTTTACAGACAAAAAAAGCTAAGGTTTTAAAATGGGGTGATTCTAGTGAACTAGAAATCATTCATTTTTCCCTTTCAAATTGTTATTCTAAAATCAATCAACATGCACAATGTCATCAGTCAGTACTTAGACATTAAACAAATCAAGCTGAAAGAATTACCAAGGGAATCATGTGTTCCAAATAATTGAATGATAAACAATTATGGAACTCTGTTCCAGTTGATCTTCTCAATATTACTGATGGTTAAAAAACACTCATGAAGCCATCAGCCTTGTGCCCTTTGAAAACCTACACTATCTGGACAGTTAAAAAACAAAGAAAAGAAACATTATCTTTAGTCCACTCCTTCACCTACAAATGAAAACTACCTTGACAAGATTGCTGAAAATCTGACCAGTATCTTAGTAGGAGAATCCATGGCTACAGAAGCAAAAACAATTTCTGTATTTGGAATCAGCTAGCCCTAAAAAGCCCCTTTCTTCTTTCCTTCCTCCCTTCCTCCCTCTCTTCCTCTTTCCCTTCCTTTCCATTTGTGATGAGTCATTTTCCCAACCATTTGAGTAAATGCAAAAATCAAATTTTTTAGCATTTAAACAAGTAAAATATACCTTTTTGGTACAAGTGTGAAATTCACAGAATCCTATAATATGGAGTTTATAAAAGTTAGATTTTGTGTTGTTAGTCATTTTCTCCAGGCATTCTAACATTTTAACTTCAACATCAAATATCCACTGCTTTGCAGTCAAAAATCAGCTAAACGCAATTTGAGACATTTTCTATAATTTAGCTTATTCATTTTTAAGAAACTCTCATGAGTAGGAAATACATGGCTTAGAAAAAAAATGGACCTGCGGCAATTTGGTAATTACATTTTTCCAGCATAAAATGCAGATCTATGCTCTTCACTTAAAACATAATGGGTGTTTAGAAGTCAAGGAGTCCACAGAGACACCACAGGACTAAATATATTATCCTTAAAAACTAATTCTGTCATTTATGATTCATAACCAACTCCTTAAGCAAAGTTACAGATTTTCAAATTATCCCATTGAGAGAGATAGAAGAGGAGAAAAGAAAAGGCCAGACTCACATCTGTCTCTGCAGCCAGGGAGTTGCAGTAATAGCCAAATTTCTCAGTCCCTTGCTAAAAACGCTATTTTCATCTGTTTCCTAAAAGCACCTCTTTTGAAGAAAATCCACATATCATTTTACTTTACTGGATGCTGGAATGAAAAATAGATGCCCACTGTCATCCAGCTATATTGATTACTAGTGAAAATGTGATCATTTTGCATTGACTTGCCCCAAAGCACTGCGTTCCATCAACACGGCAGAAGGAAATTAATGTTTTTTACCGTGCCTAAGAAAAATATGAGATGTTGTTCACTTTGCCCTCTAGACAAAGAGGTATATGCAATAGCTGAAAGGTAATAGCTTTCAGAACATGAACTTGAGATTTTATTAAAATCATTATTTAATGCACAAAAAATAATGGACCCACAGCCATGGCATTTAAAGCAGCCATTTGTAGTCATTACCTTTTAGATCACAATGTTTATTTGTTAAAAGCCAATATTTCTCAAATTAAAACTCTGCTCGTTTTACTCGGATTATATGTTAACTTCTTACATGCATATCCATCAAATGGTACAAAAACTCTAAATTGGTCATGATAGGAATTGTTATTTGTTCATGTTTCATTTGACTTTTATTTTACCAAAAAGATTGACTTTCCTGGTCTTTGTATGATACGTATGGTGAGGACAGTATAGATCTTTAAATACCTATAGATCTATACGAATTGGCTTGCATAATGATTTTATTCATTATCTCATCAGTGGTTTCTACAACATAGGCTTTGACTTAAAAATAATGCAAAGGAATTGTATTATTAATTTGAAAACTTGCAGACCTCCCGTCGTGGCGCAGTGGTTAACAAATCCGACTAGGAACCATGAGGTTGTGGGTTCGGTCCCCGGCCTTGTTTAGTGCGTTAAGGATCCGGCGTTGCCGTGAACTGTGGTGTAGGTCGCAGACGTGGCTGGGATCCCACGTTGCTGTGGCCGTGGCGTAGGCTGGTGGCTACAGCTCTGATTAGACCCCTAGCCCGGGAACCTCCATGTGCCACGGGAGCAGCCCTAGAAAAGGCAAAAAAACAAAAAATAAAATAAAATAAACTCGCAAGGTCTAAGTACCAATAATCACATTTGCAACATGTAAAAATTTGGAAACAGAGATATTTTGCACTCTGTTAAATTTGTATTTTTGAAATTTTACCCAGCTTATCAATAATCTTATCCACAGAAATGTACATTCTATTTTTTCTATTTTTAAAACAATTTGAGTAATTGTTTAATTCAAAATTTTTGCAACAGATATTTAATTTTAAGCAGAAAAACAATTGATGTAAAATAGGAGATTGTTTCTTTTAACCTTGATATGTTTACATTACAAATATTAAATGTAATATTAATCTCAGTGACATGTATTTATCAGGACAGTGAACCATTCTCTTGAATATAAAGAGATGCTGAACTGAACTATGACCTCACCCTGGCAAACAAATGGGTAACTTTCAGGGTGTTAAATAGGGCTATGTTCTTCTAAGTACCAAGAGATGCTTATTCTTGTTGAACTCTAGAGTTTTTCATTGTTGTTCAGATTTCCCAGGTGTACTAGTGGAGATAAAGACAAGCTTAACTCACATCTTCCAGATTCCTAAATCCAATTCTGCCTCTTATCAGCTATTTGGAAAAAAGTCATTACTATCATTATTATTATTATTTAATCAAGAAGTAGAATCTATTGGGAAAAAAAGATGAGGAAACAAAAGAGTACAAGTCCTCAGAGCTCACAGTTGCATGGACTTGTTTTTTCCTCACTACTTGGGTTCTGAATGTGACTAGCTCTCTACTCTTTCCAGGTGTTTTATGTATTTATGCACTTTATGCTGTGAAATGTGCCCTGACACCATATTAAGTTTGTTTTGTTCTGATTTCTACTGCTACATGTCCTCTCTTTCTTTCCTAACAGGAATATTTAATACCATTGGCCATATTCACATCCTGCCTATCACAGTACCTGCCAGAGAGTCTCCTCAGGTGTCAGTAGTACTCAGACTACCACAAGATATACAAGGAACTCATCTATGTAGAAGGATATTGAAGAATCACAGGTGGCCAGCAGGGCAGCATCAAGAGCTCTTTTTTGCATGAGTCATTGAAGCAGTTCCTGGAACAGTCCTGATATTCAGCGGCTGCTCAGATACAAGCCAATGAGATTCAAGGGCTTCTCTGACCGAAAGCCCTATACTCCAAAGAAGCCAGTATTTCTTTTAACAACTCTAGGACCACAGCACATAGAATTCCCACAAGGTACATTATAAGAGCCATCACACTTAGGAAAGCCTAAAATATGGCATCTCCATGAGGTATTTACAGTGACTTTTTTTTTTTTTTTTCTACCAGTCCAGATGCAATCATCCAGCTTGGGGTCATTTGTAATCATAAGTAATAGTGAATTATACAGTTGACAATTTTCATGATTATCAGGTTTCCATGGGAACAAGGCTAAAATGTTCACCAATGATTGGATTCTCCTGTAGCAGAGAAAGCGAGTTTTTCCAGATGTCTGCCCACAACAATTTTTCCTAATACCTTTTCAATAGAATGTAATTGTCCCAAAGTCAGAGATGTTGGTTATACTTATTCACGATGAATGCTGATTAACGAATAAGTCTCTATAAAGATACCTGAGACATAAGTTGAATTGTCATAAAAATAAATGTTTCAGTTTTCTTTTCTACAGAATGGGGATAATAGCAATACCTACCTAGTGGGGTTAATGTAAAGAGACAGTAATTGTGAAACACTTAACACAGGGCTTAGCATATTGTGAATGCTCAATAAGTGCTAAATGCTGTTATTTTCACTCTTTGGCATTAATCTATATAAATAGAAACAGACAAATACCTAAAAAAAAAACAACAAATAAGTCAAACCAAAAATAAGAAAATAAGCTCAAATATGTTCGTTCTATTGTTGCATCATGCTGAAAATTCTCATGTGTTATTATTCTTTTCGTTGGGGTTAATTTAAGCAATAATATGCTATCCTTCTGAAGTAATAACATAACTTCCCCATAAAATACATCTCTTTTGGATAGTTTTTTTTTTTTTAAGATTACCTTAATGTCTCTTATTTTAGAAGTACTTTTTTGCTGGATATCCTTCTCGTCCAAGTTACGTTGACTAATTTATGATCCCAAAGTTATTCATGAGTCGTTCAGTCTTAAACTGTGAGTCAGGAGAATATTCTTAAAATTTAATTAATCATAAAGGTGGCCTCAGTAAAACTGAGGTTCTAAAATGGGAGGTCTTTCTGAATCACAGGGTTCTTCGAATCTTAGGACTGCCTGTGAATATTTCAGCCATGTGCACTGCAGACACAGGAAGATAATAATTCATGGAGACCAGTCAATAAAGCTCTTTTTTAATTCCTTGTAGATAGAGATAATTTTGTCAAGAAATATAGAAAAGAGATGAGTAATACTTTTAAAATTTCAATTACATTATGATTTAATGTTTGTTCAGTTCAATATTTGATAAATTATGGCCTATAAAATCATTAGTGCCATCAACATCATCAAATTTATTAGCTTAGAATTACACATGGAAATCTCTTTTACTTTCTACATTTTTGTTTCTACAATTTCTATTCCTAATTTTGCTTCCCTTTTATCTCATTAAATTTATCAGATGATTATTTTGTCATGTGTTTATGCAAGTATGTGTGTCAAATATACTATGTGTCTTATGTATCACTCAGCGCATGTGGGTCATACACATACACATACTGTGTGGTATAGATAGTATACAATATACTCTGGGTGGAGTTTGGTTTTTAGCCTGTAAATTTGGATACTCTATGTACTGAATATCTGAAATGAGCCTATATAGATAAGAATAGGTTGTTGCTTCCTTTAAATACAAATAACCATTGAGTTCTAATTTTTAAATATTTGGGTTACAATTTGGCTCAAAATGTTAGTGGTCACTTACTTCTCTTATTTAGTGTTTTGGTGATATTCACCAAAGTTTTGATTTTTTTCTTTTGTAGTCATTCTTTCATTTTTTTCAGTGATGATATTTTCTTTTTTATTAGTAATAAAAATTGTTTATTTCTCCCAGGTACTTTATTCATTAATTTGTCCTATTACACAATGGACCTTTTAAACTCACAACTCATATCTGCCTCAGCACATTAAGCTTTTCTTCTATCATGTCTTCAATCATTGCTTTTATTCCATGTGTTCTAATGTCAACTTAAGTCACAAAATTATAGATTTGGATCTGTCTTCTCTTTCTATTGTATTATCTTCTCCTTGTGCATATTTTGAATTTTAGTCTCTTCCTCATATCCCTATCATTTTAGAAGAGCTTCTTAAGTGTGCTTTATACATCACTTCTTCCTATAGTTTATTTATTTCTTTTTTTGTCTTTTTAGGGCCGCATACATGGCACATGAAGGTTCCCAGGCTAGGGGTCCAATCAGAGCTGTAGCCACCAGCCTACACCACAGCAACAGCAATGACAGATCTGAGCCACATCTGTGACCTACCCTACAGTTCATGGCAACAATGGATTCTTAATCCACGGAGAGAGGCCAGGGATTGAAGCTGCATCCTCATGGATACTAGTCAAATTTATTTCCATGAAGCCACCACAGGAACTCCACTTCTTCCCATAGTTTAATTTCACTTTTTATTGCTTATGATGCTGCCATTAATTCTTTGATTACTGTTCTCACTGTATAATCTTTACCGCCACATAACTCATAGACAGGTCCCATTGTATGCAGCCTATTGCCTTACCTATTCTATTTAATATACTCCAACTTTTCTAAAAATTTTTATATGACAAAGCATCTGTAATTTACTTTTGTTTTAAGAAGGATTTCCTTTAATATCTTGAGGGCTATATTCTGTATTTTAAACATATTAGTGGATTGTATAGTTTCCCTTTTCCCCCTATTTATTTATGCTAAAATGAGCAAAATTGATTCAATCATCTTGTTTGATGACAAAGGGTAATGGATTCTCCTTTCTGGAATTTTGTAGGCTTAATTTTACTGTGGAGATGATGTGATTATCCAGAGAAGACACTTATCTAGGTAGATAGAAACCTGGGGCATCCTTCCACAAATCATTTAAACTCAGTCCTTTTTCACTATTGACCCTGCATTTTTCAATACAAAACTAAATCCCCATTACATTAATGATTTAGCAGCATTGTGTTGTTGGGGAGTCACTCCAGAGGAGTATTAATGAGGGTTGCTTGCTATTGAGGATTATGAGTGTTTTGTCCCATCCTTCTGGTTACTGCAAGGTAGCTAGAGAGAACTAAGAACACTGAAAGCAGCTTCTTCATATTTTTTGACAGATCCATTTGCTTGTTTCTTTCTTTCTTTAGATATTGGGGGGTGGAGAACTTATATTTTCCAGTGCATTTCTACCATTTTAACTTGGGCTTTCATATGCTGGTGATTATTGGAAATCTGGGGGTGGGGGATCTGGCATTATTTGACCAATGACTTTTAACTTTTGCAAGAATCTGAGAAGTGAAATCAGAAACCTTAGATTTCTGATATCTTAATATTTATAACTATGTTGTGAATTCTTATATCATGATGCTGAAGAGAGGCTGTGAAAGAGATATTCATCATGGAAATTGAGAGAACAAAAATAGCATAAATGCCATAAACTTTTCTCCAAAGTTTTCACTGAATTTCTACTATGTGTTTCTTTTCTATGTCACTTAAGTCTAATGTAAACATTTTACAAAAGAAAATTCAGATTATGGCCTTACCTACTTTAAGTAAAATAGAGAGACCATCATGACATGAGGCCCTATCTGGGCATTTTAGGACATTTATTTTTTGAAAAAAATATCCATTTGAATTCTTGGATAGAACAAAATTAGAGCATATTATTTTTTTTTGTCTTTTTGCCTTTTTCTAGAGCCACTCCTGTGGCATATGGAGGTTCCCAGGCTAGGGGTCTAATCAGAGCTGTAGCCACCAGCCTACCCCAGAGCCACAGCAACGCAGGATCCGAGCAGCGTCTGCAACCTACATCACAGCTCACGGCAACACCAGATCCTTAACCCACTGAGCAAGGCCAGGGATCGAACCTGCAACCTCATGGTTCCTAGTCAGATTCGTTAACCACTGAGCCATGACAGGAACTCCTAGAGCATCTTATTTTTAAAAAAAACTATAACAAATGTATATGTAGTATATAACTATATAATGATCTATAACATATTATGCACATGTATATATAATATATATGATGATATAGTATATTGTACATAACACATTATATTGTTCTTTTCCAGAAAACTTGTGTGAGTGTTTAGTAAATATATGTCTTATGCATGCCTGAAAGAAAGGAAATCTTAGATAACCAATGCCAAATATCATCTTGTGGGTCAAAGATAATTTCTTTTAAAATGCTATTTAATATATAAATATAAAGAAGAAAGGACATCCAGAACACAGAGCAGGTAAATACAAGATTGATCACTTGATCACATGCAAGAAAAAATAAGGATGCAAGCTGATGACATCAGGGGTTTTTCATGTACAAAATTTTGTGATGGACAGAATCTATATAATTTACATAAAGGCAATAGAAACACAATGATGATTACACAAAGAGACAAATATAAAGACTAGAAAACGCAAATCAACTTCCTTTGTTCAAATCAAATTTACATCTCAAAAGTATCCCAAAACAGACATAATCAACCCTGTTTTACTCAACAGAAAAGGGGGGATACATTTTCTACATTTGGACTGTAATGCAAAATACCTTCATAAGTAGCATGCTAAATAAAAAGAGATTTGAAGAATATGTTTTTATGAATGCAAAAATGAAAGTCTTCAGTGATTTCTATCAAGAAAATACTTTAAATTGCTCTTTTGTCAAGGTTGCCTGAGTCACTGAATATGTTTGCATTTTTCTACTAATTTTCAAAATGAACAAAAAGCTCTTAATACGAATTCTTTAGAAAATAGTCTCACAGATTAAATATGTCCTGATAACCATTCTTAAACAGAGGATGTATCACTAAGATGAAATTTTTAAAGTAGGAAGCTAAAGAACTCAAATCTACTAAAAGCAACATGAATGGCCCAAAAAGAAGAAAGTTTAAAGGGTATTCATATGGGTAGTGTACCTGGTAACACACCTGGGGATACCCAAAAAGACCTAAGTGGAGAGCTGATGGATGCATTGAGAGGGCACAGGTCACAGACTTTCTAATCCTTTAATTTAGGGCACAGAAGCTATGCTACCAGGAATTACTTGTGATATGAAACATCAAATCACAGAGCTATTAAAAAGTAAAAGGTTTATCATATTCCATAATATTGGATAGTAATTTAGAATCAAGGACAGAAAGATAAATGAGAAGGGGAATGTTTTTTCCTTTCCTCATCTCTATTGCCAAGTTAGAAGTAAAATGAATTGAGAGTAAGGATGACTCAAAATAAATTCTAACACTTTCAAAATATATATTATATATATATATATACACACATATATACTTTATATATTCATATCTATATAAATGAGCTTCATTTTTTAGAGATGTTTTAGGTTAAAAGTAAAATTGTAAAAATAAAATTGATGGAAAGTGCAGTTTCCTCTATTTTTCCATCCACACATACACATAAGATCCCCTAATATCTAACCTCCCCCGCAAGAGTAGTACATGTGTTAACATTTGATGAACATCATTATCACCCAAAGTCCATAGTTTCCACTAGCATTCACTCCAGATTTTGTATATTCTATGGGTTTTGACAAGTGTATAATGACATGCATCTGCAATTGCAGTGTGCACAGAATAGTTTTACTGCCTTAAAAATCTTGTGTTTCACCTGTTCAGCTCTTTTTATCCCTTCAGGACAACCACTGATTACTTTACTATCAGAATTCAATTTTGTAGTTAGAAAGATAGAGTATATACCCTTTTCAAATTGACTTATTTCACTTAGTAATACATATATATGGTTCCTCCAAGTCTTTTCATAGCTTGATAACTCATTCTTTTTAGCACTGAATAATATTCTATTGTGTGGATGTACAACAGCTTATTAAACTATTCATCTTTTTGTCTTTTTGTTTTCTTTTGGTTTTCCTTTGCTGTGCAAAAGCTTTTCAGTTTGATGAGGTCCCATGGGTTTATTTTTGCTCTAATTTCTATTGCTTTGGGAGACTGACCTGAGAAAATATTCATGATGTTGATGTCAGAGAGTGTTTGCCTATGTTTTCTTCTAGGAGTTTGATGGTGTCCTGTCGTATATTTAAGTCTTTCAGCCATTTGGAGTTTATTTTTGTGCATGGTGTGAGGGTGTGTTCTAGTTCCATTGCTTTGCATGCAGCTGTCCAGGTTTCCCAGCAATGCTTGCTGAATAGAATTTCTTTTTCCCATTTTATGTTCTTGCCTCCCTTGTCAAAGATTAATTGACCATAGGTGTCAGGGTTTATTTCCGGGTTCTCTCTTCTGTTCCATTGGTCTGTCTGTCTGTTTTGATACCAGTACCACACTGTTTTGATGACTATGGCTTTGTAGTATTTCTTGAAGTCTGGGAGAGTTATGCTTCCTGCTTGGTTTTTGTTTCTCAGGATTGCTTTGGCGATTCTGGGTCTTTTGTTGTTCCATATAAATGTTTGGATTGTTTGTTCTAGTTCTGTGAAAAATGTCCTGGGTAATTTGATAGGGATTGCACTGAATCTGTAGATTGCTTTGGGTAGTATGGCCATTTTTACAATATTGATTTTCCCAATCCAGGAACATGGAATATCTTTCCATTTCTTTACATCTTCTTTGATTTCTTTGATGAAAGTTTTATAGTTCTCAGCATATAGGTCCTTTACCTCCTTGGTCAGGTGTATTCCGAGGTATTTGATTTTGTGAGGTGCAATTTTAAAAGGTATTGTATTTTTGTATTCCTTTTCTAATATTTCATCGCTGGTATACAGAAATGCAACTGACTTTTTTGCCCATTTTTTTAACGCGGTTTGTTCATTTTTTTTTTTATTCTTGAGTTTTAAGGGTTCTTTGTATATTTTTGACAACAGTCTTTTCTCATATTTCTTTTGTAAATATATTTTCCCAGTGTGCAGTTTGTCTTCTAATCCTCTTGGCATTATATTTTGAAGAATTTTAAATTTTAATGAATATTACCTTATTATTTCTTCTATGTATGTCTTTGGTGTTAAATCTAAAGTCATCACCGTACCCAAGATGATCTAAAGTTTTCTCCTGTGTTATCGTTCTAGAAGTTTTCTACTTCACATTTAAGTCCAATATTCATTTGAATCAATTTTGGGGAAAGATGTAAGGTCTGTGTCTGAATTCCATTTTTTTTTTTTGCAAGAGAACATCCATTTATTCCATTATCAATTGTTTAAAAGACTGTCTTTGCTACATTGTGTTGTTTTGCATCCTCTGACAAAAGTCATTTGACTGTATTCATAGCAGTCTATTTCTGGGCACTCTATTCTGTTCCATTGGTCTAATTGACACTTCTTTCACTAATATCATAGTTGCCGGATTGTTGTAGCTTTATATTCAATCTTGAAGTCAGGTAGTGTCAGTCCTCCAAATTTTTTCTTATTAAACAGACAGTTGATTATTCTAGGTCTTTTTTTGAAGGTACTACCATAAATGATAATGCATTTTTTCCTTCTATATTGCTTTTTTTAATATATATGATTCTTTTTTCCTATTATAGCTGGTTTGCAGTGTTCTTTCATTTTTCTACTCTACAGCATGGTGTCTCAGTTACACATACATGTATACATTCTTTTTTCTCATATTATCATGCTTCATCATGAGTGACCAGATATAGTTCCCAGTGCTACAGAGCAGGAGCTCATTGCTAATCCATTCCAAAGGCAATAGTCTGCATCTATTAACCCCAAGCACCCCAACCATCCCACTCCCTCCCCCTCCCCCTCGGCAACCACAAGTCTATTCTCCAAGTCCATGATTTTCTTTTCTGGGGAAAGGTTCATTTGTGCTGTATATTAGATTCCAGATATAAGTGATATCATATGGTTTTGTCTCTTTCTTTCTGACTTACTTATTCAGTATGAGAGTCTCTAGTTCCATCCATGTTGCTGCAAGTGGCATTATTTTGTTCTTTTTATGGCTGAATAGTATTCCATTTTAAATTTCAAATTCCATTTATTCATTGCTGGTATATAGGAAAGTAACTGATTTTTATGTGTTAACTTTGTATTCCACAACTTTGTTATAATTGAATATTAGTTCCAGAGGGTTCTCCATTGTTATTGTTATTGATTTTTTTCAGTTCCTCTTTGGAGACAGTAATGTTATCTTCAAAGACAGGTTAATTTTTTCTTTCCAAATCAGTATACATTTTATTTCCTTTTTGTGCCTTATTGTAGTACTAGCTAGGACTTCTAGTACAATGATGAAAAGCAGTGGTGGAAGGGGACATCCTTGCCTTATTCCCAATCTTAGCGGGAGAGCTTTGCATTTTTTCACCATTAGGTATGGTGTTAGCTAAATGTTTTTGGTAGATACTTTATGAAGTTTAGGTAATTCTTTCTATGCCTAATTTACTGAGAATTTTTATCATAAATGTGTGTTAGATTTTGCCAAATGTTATTTCTGTATCTATTGATAAATTTTTATGATTTTGCTTCTTTATTCTATTGATATAACAGATTATACTAATTATTTTTGAATGCTGAGCCTACCTTGTTAAATCCCATTGTTCATGGTGTGTAATTCTTTTTACACATTATTGGAATCATTTTTTAAAATTTTGCTCTGGATTTTTCATCAACATTTGGTATATTGGTCTATAGTTTATTTTTCTTATAATGTTTTTGTTTGGTTTTGGTATTAGAGCAGTATTGGCATCATAGAATGAATAATAAAGTATTGCTTAGTTTTTCTGCCCTCTGAAAGAGATTGTAAATAATTGGTGCAAATTTTGCCTTAAATGTTTGGTAGCATTTGCCAGATAACATATCTGAGCCTGGTGCTTTGCTTTAGAAGGTTATTAAATATTGTTTCCATTTTTTTAGTAGATATTGACCTATTCAGATTGTGAACATACTTTTGCATGAACTTTAGCAGCTTGTGTTTTTCAAGGAATTAATCCATTTCATGCATATTATCAAATTTGTGGAGCTAAGAAATGTTCATAATGTTACTTAATCATTTTAATATCCATTAGATCTATAGTGAGGTGCTCTATTTCATTTCTGATGTTAGTAATCTGTCTTCTTTTTTAAGAAACATGCTTAAAGGTTTTTACTGATCTTTTCCAAGAATCAGCATTTGCTTTTGTTGATTTTTCTCCACTGATTTCTTATTTTTAATTCCAATGATTTCTGCTGTAATATTTGTTTGTTTGTTTGTCTTGTATGTCCTGCAGAATATGGAGTTCCCAGGCCTAGGACTGAATCCAATTTCCAGTTGTAACCTATGCCCATGGCTGTGGCAATGACAGATCCTTTAACCTACTGCACTGGGCCAGGGATGGAATATGCGTCCTGGCACTGCAGAGACATTGCCAATCCCATTGTGCCACAGTGGGAACTCCAAATGTACCTGCTCTAATTTTCAGTATTTCTTTCCTTCTTGCTTTGAACTTAAATTGCACTTCAAGTTTACTAAGGAGGAAACTTAGATTATTGATTTCAGATCTTTGTTCATTCTACTATATGCATTCAACACTTTACAGTTCACTCTAAGCATGACATTCACTGCATTCCACAAATTGTGGTATGCTGTATTTTCATCTTATTTCAACATTTATTCATTTCTTCTGAGAGTTCTTCTTTGACGCATGGATGATTTAGAAATGTCTAGTTTAATTTCAATGTATTTTGGTGTTTTCCAGCTCTCTTTCCATTTTTGATTTCTAATTTAATTCCATTATAATCTGAAAATAAACACTATGATTTCTAGTCTTTTAAATTTGTTCAGATGTGTTTTACAGTCCAGAATGTGGTCAATCTTGGTGAATGTAACATGTAAACTTGAGAAGGTATAACCTGCTGTTGTTAAATGAAAAGGTCTACAGATATCAGATATTAGCTGACTGATGGTGCTATTGATAAACTACGTTCTTAATGATTTTCTACCTGTTGTATCTGACCATTTCTGATAGAGAGATCTTAAAGACTTCAACCATAATAGTGGATTCATGTATTACTCCTTGCATTCTCCTTGCATTCCTATCAGTTGGGACAAAGAATAAGGACAACAGATAGAAAACAATAATTAATATGGTAGGTATTGATTCAGGTATATTGATAATCATCTTAGATATCAGTGACACACATACACATTTTTTGTATGTATAAAAATACAATTGACCCTTGAACAATGAAGGGGTTGGGGTACCGATTCCCTGTGCAGTAAAAAATCTGCATTCATCATCCCTTGGTATCCTGAAGGAATTTGTTCCAGGACCCCAGCACAGATATTAAAATCCATTCATGCTCAAGTCCCATAGTTTGCCCTATATATCCAAAGTTCTGTGTCTATAGATTCAAACAACCTCAGATCAAAAATCCACATATAATTTGACCTTCAGAGTTCCAACTCATGTTGTTTAAGGGTCAACTGTTAATATATTTCCATATATATTCCACATATTTATAAGTAAATATATGGAATATATGTATATGTTCTCTCTATATATTTGTGTATATGATCTCTATTAGAATATTTTATATTCTTTATATTCAGATGTATATATAAGTTAACATTATTGCATATTAATTATATGTTTATTCTCACATCTATTTGTACCTTTTCATGTGCCGCTCACTAGATTATCAGCCAAACTACACATCATAACTACCTTTAAATTAACTACTTTCTTTTTTCCCCTATGTTGTTGAGAGACAATTGACACCTAGCGCTGTATAAGTTGTAGCATATAATTATTTGACTTATAATACGTCATGAGATGATTACCACAGAAAATTTAGTAAACAACCATCACCTCAAATATATACAAAATTTAAAAAAATACTTTCCTAGTGATGATTATTCTCAGGATATTTTATAAATACACAGCAGTGTTACTTAATCATGCCGTATATTACATTCCCAGTACTTATTTACCTTATGGAAGACTACCTTCTGACCACCTTCATCTAATTCTCCCTCTTCCCCACCCTAAATAACTCAATATAGGTAGGTCTACTGGTATGACTGATAGTTCTTTAGAGTTTTAGAAATACCTTTAAATATATGTTTATACATACACTCTCAAATTTATTTACATACATATAAATAAATATATTTGTATACATAAATGTATATTATATACACATAAAATTCACACTGAGGGCTTTGTGGTATAAAAACATTGAAGCAGATTATAAATAGGATTAAAGCACACAAACAGCATTTCCAATCATACAGGTGTTATATGAGGTTTCATAACAGAAAAAGATGCCTAAAGATGGCCTAAATAATGTAGATAGTACTAATCTGTACTCATTTTGAATCTTTAAATACTTCATTTTGTTGTATTAATTAATTAAATTAGGTTTCCATATGTTTCATAGAATAAAATGTGGATAGGGGATTAAATGAGTCCCTGGAGAATATTCTAACTGCCTCTTGAGCAGCAAGGACTCTTATTAATGAGATTCCTTTTTGTAAGATGGAAATCCTTCAGTCACTGTATGTAGATATAGACATATAAAGCCTGCACTTTTGAACATTCTGTGCACATAAGGAGGAGATGTAGGTGTGGGACTAGTATGAGGCAGATACTGGAGGGAAATTTAAGCAAGACATTGTAGTGGAAATTCTAATGAGTAGCCAAATTCTGGTTGATACAGATGAATAGTATTGCATAAAATTAAATGTGAAATTTAAAATAAGATTGGAGGTGAAATTTTTGCAGCTGTACCACAATTGACTATGTAATTTGGGATGAATTCTTGAATTTCTCTATTCCTTAGCTTGCTCGTCTGTAAAACTGCCACACAGAACTGCAGTGAGGATTAAATGATATAAGGCTTATAAAATGTATAGCATAATTAATGGCACATGATAAGTGTATTACTTCGGACACTTGATTGTGGAGAAAAGAAAAACCAAACAAGCTGGCTTAAATAAAATAGAAATTTTTTTACTGCATACAACTGAAAAGTGTACTTGTAACCTTATGATGGGCTTATTAGTAAGGATTTCTTCTCTTTTTGTTTCTCAGATTCATAGTCTTCTGTTTCTGCTTCAAACTCAGGCTGTTACCTTCATGATCACAAGATGGTGGCAGCTGTTTTTCACATTCTCTTAGCAAAGAACAAGTATCTGCTGTTTTCTAAAAAACCCCAACAAAAGTCTTAAATATTATTGGTTTTGTGAGGTTCCCCCCTCAATCACTGTAGCAATCACCCTCAGTCCCACTGCAACAATAGACTGAAACTGGCGAAGGGCTAGCTTCCAAGGTGTAAGTTGGACTAAGCTTACCAATAGATGGATGGCTTCCAAATGCTTCTTTAATAAGCATTTAGGAGTAATCACCATCATCCTGATGTCATTGTAGAGGTTGATGTTAATGGAATTTTCATGGCCTATTTAGAGGAGAGGAAGAGGATATGCACCTGAGAGAGGCTACATGCTAACCTGAGTTAGAGAGAGATTAAAAGTCCATTTATTTCTGGTTTGTAACATATAAAGCCAAAGGCATATTTAAACAGAAAATAACACAGAGAGAAAACCATGCAAGTGTCGACTTTAGAAACAAGAGAGACCCCTTCAGATGCTGGTCCTTTCAGGTCACTGGTGAGAGACAGACGAGGACTGTGTAGGTACCAGCATCACCTTTCAGTTGCTGAATAAATTCAGCTCAATCATTAGCCTACATGTTTTTGACGACTAAAAACTTAAATTTGCCCACTTTAAGACACAAAAACTCTACAAAATATGCTGGCAAAACGTTGTTTTTTTCTTCCTCACGCTGTTGCTTTTAAAAAACAAGTATTAAGTCCCCATGATGAATGGTGATCAACTTCAAAGACTCCAAATGCTTCCTTGAATTCCAAATCTACAGAAGTTACTGGTTTAAAATGATGGCATATTTGTTATTCTTAATTTTTTAAAGTTATCAGTTTCTTTCTTGGTCTTAGTATTTTCCCAAATGCTCTGAAGTTCACAGTATTTATATTATCTTCCTATTCTCTCTATGTGAATTCTATACTTATATCCTCTACTGCCATCAATTTTTGAACATTTATAGATCTCTATGTTAATATCAGATCTCCCAGGTTCCAGACCTATAATTCTCAGTCCACAGACAACTGATGTTCAAAATGTCCCATATGGAACTCATTATCTCTACCCCAAACATATTCTTTCTATTGCCTTCTATCTAGATGGTCATAATTCATCCTGTCTCTTTTGCTTGGAATGAAGAAGCCCCTTCATCTATTCTTTTTTTCTCTTATCTTATCCACCATATCACCAGTTCATTTGCTGATTTTAATTTAGAAAAGCTTCTTGAGGCCATTGTTTCTACTCCATGCCCATGGTGATTATTTTAGTTCACATCCCCATAAGCTCATATTCAGAAAAAAATCATTCTTTTTTTTTTTGTCTTTTTGTTGTTGTTGTTGTTGCTATTTCTTGGGCTGCTCCCGCGGCATATGGAGGTTCCCAGGCTAGGGGTTGAACTGGAGCTGTAGCCACCGGCCTACGCCAGAGCCACAGCAACGTGGGATCTGAGCCACGTCTGCAACCTACACCACAGCTCATGGCAACGCTGGATCATTAACCCACTGAGCAAGGACAGGGACCGAACCCGCAACCTCATGGTTCCTAGTCGGATTCGTTAACCACTGCACCATGATGGGAACTCCCATTCTTTTTTTTTTTAAGTATTTACTGAGTATATCTACATCCTAGATGATATTCTGGCCAATGAGGCAACAGTAATGAAGTCCACAAATATAAATTTTCCATTCTAGTTGGAAAATCATAATTCAACTATTGATGTTATGACTTTTAAAAAAGAAAAATAAAGTAGAAAAGGGGGTAAACAGTAGCAGGGACTGTTATATAAATAAGGTGATCTGTGCCTATCTATATAAGGTGGCAGTATTTGAAGGAAATAAAAGTATTTGAAGGACAAAAGCCTTGCCACCTCTCCTACTCTAATAGGTCTCCACCAAATTGTCACTCCCTCCTAAACCATCTCTTCCATGTAACACAGGGTTATTTTTGTAAGGGTATGATCAATCAGGCAGCTCTTCTGCTGAAGGAGTTTTGTCACCTGTACCATAGAACTCATCCTCCTCTACATAGTTGTTTCCCTTTTGTTCCTGCTCCCAACTCCCCACTCAGCATCTAATACTCATCATCAACACTTCCCACAGCTCTCTGAACACATCATGCCCTCTTATGCCTTTATGCAAACTGCTTTGTTTTTTATTCTCTTTTCTTATCTAAAAGGAGCTTTCCATCTCTCTGCCTCTTAATCTTCTCCTTAATATTTAATGATTCATTTCATCTCCTCTGGTCAGCCTTCCCTAACTTCTAGCAATGATAGTGGTCACACCATCTCTTATCCTTACCTTGTCATGGAATGCAACACAGTGGATAGGAATTTTCCCACAGCACATGGAAGTTCCTGAGCCAGGGATCAAATCTGAACTGGAGCTATGGCCAACAACACAGCTAAGGCAACACCAGATCCATAACTAACTAACTGTATTGGGTTGGGGGTTGAAGCCATGCCACTATAGAGACAACACCGCATACTTAACTCATTGAACCACAGCAGGAACTCCTGGAATTATTTTTTTTTAATTTTAATTAACATATAGTTGATTTATGGTGTTGTATCAATTTCTGCTGTATAGTATAGTGACACAATTATCATATACATATATATACACACATTATTTTTCTCATACTTCTGTCATGCTCTATCCCAAGAGGTTGTATATAGTTCCCTGTGCAATACAGTTGGACCTCACTGCTTATCCATTCTAAATGTTATAGTTTCCATCTACCAACCCCAAACTCCCTGTCCATCCCCCTTCCCTTCCTCTCTCCTCTTTGGCAAATGTAGGTCAATGGAAGAGGATAAAAAGCCCAGAAATAAACCCTAGTACCTACGGTCAACTAATCTATGACAAAGGAGGCAAGAACATACAGGGGAGGGAAGATAGTCCCTTCAATAAGCGGTGCTGGGAAAATTGGACAGCAATGTGTGAAACAATGAAACTACAACATTCTCTAACACCATACACAGAAATGAACTCAAAATGGATTGAAGACTTAAACATAAGGCCAGATACTATGAAACTGCTAGAGGAAAACATAGGTAGAACACTCTGACATAAATCACAGTAACATCTTGTTTGATCCCCTCTGAGAATAATGACAATAAAAACAAAAATAAACCAATGGGACCTAATCAAACTCAAATTTTTTTGCACAGCAAAGGAAATCATTAAAAAAAAATGAAAAGACAACCCACACAATGGAAGAAAATCTTTGCAAATGATGCAACTGACAAGGGCCTAGTATCCAAAATACACAAATAACTCATACAACTCAACAACAACAAAAAAATAACCCAATCAAAAAATGGGCAGAATACCTAAATAGACATTTCTGCAAAGAGGACCTGCAGATACTCAGCCAATAGACACATGAAAATATGCTTCATATCGCTGGTTATTAGAGAAATGAAAATCAACCTATAATGAGGTACCACTTCACACAAGTCAAAATGGCCATCATTAACAAGGCAACAAGTAGCAAATGCTGGAGAAGGTGTGGAGAAAAGGGACTTCTCCTTCACTGTAGATGGGAATGTAAGTTGGTACAACCACTATGGAAAACAACCACCTCGGAAAACTAAATATAGGACTGCTATGTGATACAGGAATCTCATTCCTGGGCATATATCCAGACAAAACTATAATTCAAAAAGATACACGCACCCCTGTGTTCATTGCAGTACCTATAGAGAAGACATGGAAAAAACCTCAATGTCAACTGACAGATAAATAGATTAAGATGTAAGATAGATGTGTGTGTATGTATGTATATGTGTATATATATATATATATATATATATATATATATATATATATATGAAAACAACCCTGTCATGTAAAAGAACAAAATAACACCATTTGCAGCAACATGGATGCAACTAGAGATTCTCATACTAAGTGAAATCAGAAAGAGAAAGACAAATACCAAATGACATCACTTACATGTGGAATCTAAAATATGGCACAAATGAACATATCTACAAAACAGAAACAGACTCACAGATATAAAGAACAGACTTGTGGAATACTTTATCTTTAACATCTGCCAAATTTTAGAGTAGAGATTGACTTATTTATTTGAGCATATGATGTGGAGTTAGATAAAGGTAAATGTTTATTGTCTGAACCAATTAGCTTGGGTGATGAAAAGAAACTAGGGGCTGTGGGTTCAGTAATCTTTTCTAGTCACAAAAATCTGTTGCTTGATTTTTATTTTATTAGGAAAAGAAACCATGTTCCATATGTATGTGTATTTCTCTGCATTTACCATTTTATTCCTGAGGTTTTACCTTTTCCCTTTTTGTTTCTGATGTACATGCACCTGTGTGTGCATGCATGTACATACACACCGGTTTCTATTTGTGGGAGGAAAGTTGGGTGAAATGTGAATTTGACCTATGAAAAGGGAACCTAAAGCTCCATCAGCCTCAGCTTTGGGCTTTTTTCTGACGGCAAATTTTTGTGCAGGGGCTGAGTGGAGTGAGGATACCTGAAATGTTCATTCCTGCTTCTTCGATGTACTTCATTTTCTCATTTACATCCAATTCTATGGTAGGTATTCAAGCACAGGGAAGTAGTAAAACAATGAGTTATAATTCTTATTATCATTTGCTAATCACTTAAATTTGTGAGGCTGAGTTAAGCTCCTAGTATAAAATACTACTCTTTCCAATATTTCTTTATTAAAGTACAGTTTTTCAATTTACAGAGAAAACACTTTTGGAAAGGTTCAGTTACATGCCTTCACATATCTATTAGGAAGCAGAACTGGGATAAAATTTAAGTATTCATGTTACGCTTTAGAAAAAGATTATCAATTTCCATTGAGTAAGCATCTGAGTAATGTCTTCCTAAGAAAGAATGTAGTTTCTACATGTTTTAGAGCACATACACACACACATATATATACATATATATATATGCATACACATATTTGTTTTATTTCATAAATTATAAAACTCAGATTTCTAATAGTGCTCACGAATTTGCACTTAAAATGGTTTAAAAGGGACCACTAATGCACTTGGTTCTCCTGCTGCAGTTTTAAAAAAGCTTTCATTTTACAAAATGAACTATAAATTTCAATTAATTGCTATTTTTTCTACAAATAAACCAGTCTCTTCAGCACTGGAGATTTTTTTTTAAATAATACTAATAGGAAAACTACAGTATAATTGTATGTGATAATAGCAAAAAGCAAGGGATTGGAAATATTCTCTAAGGATGCTTTAAAGGAGGCAATTCTAATACTTCGAAGGAAAAGAATGACCTATTTGCTTTGCTTTGTTTGCATAAAGAGTTATATACCTTACCAACATATCCTTGGCATATTTAGATCTATGGTTAAACCCAAAATTTAACTGATAATTTTCCCCTCAAATAGGTGAAAACGATGAAAATAAAGATTGACAACCCATTTTAAAACACTTTCACTTATACATGTGACACCTGAATAGACAGTAAGTAGATAAATGATCAAAACTGTGTAAGGAACTACTCAGAGCAATTTTATGCTAATTTTATTAGAAAAGAGGGTATCTCTAAAACCCCCAAATGATAGAAATTAGAGTCTTTTGCAGAAATTTTTTTTTACAATTTTTATTTTTTCCATTATAGCGGTTTATAGTGTTCTGTCAGTTTTCTACCAATGGGACCTAATCAAACTGACAAGCTTTTGCACAGCAAAGGAAACCAAAAAGAAAACAAAAAGACAACTTACAGAATGGGAGAAAATAGTTTCAAATGATGCAACTGACAAGGGCTTAAACTCTAAAATATACAAACTTATACAACTCAACAGCAAAAAAGCCAACAACCCAATGGAAAAATGGGCAAAAGACCTGAATAGACATTTCTCCAAGGAACATATACAGATGGACAACAAGCACATCAAAAAATGCTCAACATTTGGAATCTACTATCCAGCACAAATGAACATCTCCTCAGAAAAGAAAATCATGGACTTGGAGAAGAGACTTGTGGCTGCCTGATGGGAGGGGGAGGGAGTGGGAGGGATCGGGAGCTTGGGCTTATCAGACACAACTTAGAATAGATTTACAAGGAGATCCTGCTGAATAGCATTGAGAACCTTGTCTAGATACTCATGTTGCAACAGAAGAAAGGCTGGGGGAAAAAATGTAATTGTAAT